>NW_013668457.1:4967-7441 GCF_000517525.1 Limulus polyphemus | reverse complement strand
CAAACAAACTAGTTTGGATGTATGAAATAGATTTTTATTAAATATAGGCAAATAAGAGAGAACCTTTTTTTATAGGATGTATGAAAATGTGTTTTGACATGGAAGTAACTTGACATTTGTAAATTACTCAACGTTGATTTGCAATAGAGTAACATCTTCTAGTATAATACCCATTTCACACAGTTGTATCTGAAAATAAATATTTCTCTCTCTCTGAATGTTGAAAGCAGGGCTACAAAAATAATTTCTAAGATTTTAATTTAAACCTTGTCCACTTCTGATTGTATGGTTTTTGAACTTTTTTTCCTCTGTTCATTTACTAACATTCTAGAAAGAGTTCAGTTAAATGCTATTCACAATTGGTCTTAATAAATTGTTTTTGTTATAGAATCATGGAAACAACCAGGAAGGTAGAAGCCATGTGTCAGATGCAGACCTAGAAGACGCGTCTTCTGATATTGATCACTCACAAGTACCCTTGAATCCCTACTCATGTACTTTGTCCTCACATGGCAGTTTTATTGTTAGTTACAGTGTGGGAAATGGTGTCCACTTCATTCGCCACCTTCCCAAACCTCCACCGTACTCCGAAACACTTATAACGAGTAGCGGCCCTCCTCCCCCTTACAGCAGTGTGGAAAACATAAACTGCACATCATCAGCAGAGGGCACTTCTTCAACTAATGCAACTGAAGAATGTAATTCTGTCGGAGCTCTAAAGTAGCAATTTGGTAATTTGGTCTCTTTGTGGTAGCAGAAAACGTACTAAATAACTTGTATATCAATGTAACCTGGAATGGTAAAACCAAAAAAAATATATATATGTAGAAAAGCAATAACTTACAGATGCTCAAGGTCACTAACAATCTTGTTAAAAGTGTGTCTGTTGCATGTGATAACCTGAGGTGCTCAAGACTTCAAAAAATGTTGTCCAAATTTACCTATAGCAACTTAATAATCTATGCTTCTCATGACCTTGGATGTCTTCAAAATGTACCTGTACTTAATGAAAGACTGGAAAACAACGAAATTAAAATGCAACTGCTTCTGAAGAATATTGTGAATCTCACAAGTTTGAACCTTAAAGCCAGGAACATCACTCTAAGTGTAATTTTGTGTTCTGCCATTTTTATATTTTAAAACGTTTAGCTTTTTGTATAAAATAAAATATTAGAAATTTCTAACTTCACTTGATCTTCATTTATTGAAATATTTCATTCTCACAGATAGTCATGAACATTAAAAAAATTCTTTTACATGTCTCTTTCTAAAGTCATTTGTTGTTTTTTTTATTTGTGGGTGAAATACTCAAATTTTTTCAAGAATATTCTCATTCAAGGAAGAAGCATTATCACTAGAGAACTTCAGTAGGTGCCAAAATTTTTGTACTAATGAGGTCATTGGGTATTTTTGTCCTTGACATCTCCAGCTTGACATTATTTTTCGTAGTGTGTAATATTGATAAGGACAGTTTTACTTTATGTTCACAGGTTTTAAGCCTTTAATTGTTGCCAAGTTCAATTAACATTTGTTCGTGAACAACTGTAGTTGAAGCCACTGTATATTTTTAGAACATTAAGGCTTTATTTACAAAATATCACAGTGTCTCTCATAAAATCATTAGTTCTTCAAGTTCTCATCATTGGAAATGTAAAAAATAATTATAAGTAGACAAATGTTAGAAATTATCATATACATTTAACATGTTGTTCTTGACACTGTAGGTAGAATGTTTTTCAGTGATTATTTCTTATGTTAAATAACAATGTAAGTCCATACATAGTAACTAATAATTTTACTTTGTGTGAATCTATTGCCAACATTTAAAGAAGCCCAAAGTGTCTTGTGAATTTGTTATTGTTGTGTTGATTGTACATACATGTATGAACTAATGCTATTAAATATAGTACAATCCTTGTGTGAATATACCTAACACACTTGTTTATGGAGATTTTTGTAAGAAGATTATTCCCATGAACATGTTGCCGTGGGTTTAATATCTTACTTGTTAGTTAAGTAATATGTATACATATAGTGCATCCATCACACATTAAAGAAGTTGTGGAAAGACGTGTCTTTACGGAAAATGTTTCTCTAAAGCTGCCATAAGTTCGGTGTTATTATTATTAAAATGTATAGCTGTACCAGTAAATATTATTGCTGATGGAATTTCAGGTAATAATTATCTCAACCCCATCATCATGAAGACATCTTTCCATGATTGTGAAAGTGGTTGTGTTTTTAATAAAGCGAAAAGAAAAAAGGCAGGGTTTTTAGCAAGTATGGTATATTATTATTAATGGTAGTAGTAAAATGTATAGCTGATGGAATTTCAGGTAATAATTATCTCAACCCCATCATCATGAAGACATCTTTCCATGGCAGGGTTTATAGCAAGTATGGCGTATTTGAAAATGGCATCTTTTAAGATTTCAACTTTTTTTTCAACCAGTTTTCCACTAACAACAACAATC
>NW_013668457.1:0-4081 GCF_000517525.1 Limulus polyphemus | reverse complement strand
TTCTGGTGTAAATAAAATGTTGTTCGTTTCACAATTCTTTAACAGCATTCAATAAATTCAATAAACTCTTTCCTTTCTCCTGTTTTTTTTCATGAATTTTATTTTCAGAGTAATAAGATCGTATGCTCAAATAATTATAAAATATACAAGTTCTTCAAAAATAATATACGATTTTTTTTTCTGACTGTATAGAAGGCATTGTATTGTTTTCTGTGTATTTAATTTCTTATAAATTGGTATTAGCTCGTAACCAAATTAATATAAGTAAAATCATGGGCTCCACACAAAGTGTGCACCGTTTGTGTCGAGTTGAGACAATAGATTAAAGGTAAGAAAAAGTCTTTGCCTTTTGGAAATGATTGCTATTTTTGCTAATGTGCTACAACACTCGAAATAAAAAAGAAATTTTTTATCAGAACCTTCAATTTGCTATAAGACCTGATGTACCCGTACCTACTTCACTGGAGACTCTAAATCTGATGTCAATAGAAATGATGATTAGGAAAGTTTCTTCGATGAACAGTTCCAAAACTTTTTCAACTTTCCTCATTGTCCAAGAGTGAATTGCCTTTAAAAATATTATTGACAAATTTTTTAGTATAAAAAAAAGAAGGACCCAAATTACGAAAATATTGTCAATAACATGCTCGATAAATTCAAAGAATTGGGTTGTAATATGAGCTTGAAAGTTCACTTCTTACACTCACATATTAACTCTTTTTTTTCCCGTGAAAATCGTGGTGCCGTCAGCGAAGAAGAAGGGGAAATGTTTAATCAAAACATCAGGGAAATGGAGAGGAGGTATCAGGGAAGGTGGAACATCAGCATGATGGCTGATTACATCTGGTCATTGAAACGAGGTGCTCAAGAATGACCACAAGACGTAGTTTTGACACTAAAAGACAAACAAAAATCAGGATGCATATTCATTTGACATCAGTGTTCTGCCCCTTTCTTCAGTTTGGTTGTATTTTGGGTTAACAAACATAATAATATAAAATCTTCATTGTTGTGAACGAAATAATAATTTTATCCAAGTAAGAATTTTTTCTCTCTTTCTGGTTCGTATAAAATCCCTATGGGATAGAAAAAAAATGAATATCATTTTCGAAATCTGCGTAGCTGCATTATGTAAAATTCGTTATTAAAACAATATTTATGAAGTTTAAATTCGCAAGACTATACCTTAATTACTTAACACACAAACAATAGCTGTTCATTGGTTTCACGTACTGTAACCGATTTAATGTAGTAGTAACTGGGAATTTATTGTTACGGAGATTGAAACTTTCTTAAAACTCCGACTAGAATAGCAAAATAATAATAATTTAATTGGCCCAATATGAACGATTAGAATTTTAAGCATTTTACTAATTTTATGTTATTATCAAACATTCTAATACTTTTATCCTAAAATTGAATTTGATTTTTTTGTCTCGTGAAAGAATCTTTACTTCAATCTCCCAAATGAAACCTTTAGTTTTCAGGGGATTCTTTGGTTTATTTTCAATCATTATGGGAAATCCCTATGGCATTTAAAACAAGTGTTCTGTTTGTTTGTTGTCGAAGTCACAGATCAATTGAAAACAAGTTTTTTAAAATCATAAATAGTATTCAACGTTAAACTGGTACACAGTTTAAAACATTTTATTTAGGCCTATCTATGGCCTTCAAAAATTTGACGACTCTACATGTTTCGACGTTAAAACGTCATCCTCAGTTTTTTAACTGTGTACCAGTTTAACGTTGAATATTATTTATGATTTTAACTTTATACACAAGTGCCAAAATGCTATAATTCAACAGTTTTTTTATCACATCACTCTTGGAATGTATACAACCTTTATATTAATCCACATAAACTTAAAAAATTGACCTGAGGTTATTATTTTAATACTGACCAAAAGTTAAAGTATTTCTCCACTGAGATGTTAATATTCGTCACACTTTATTTAGATAGATCGTGCCATTTACATGTTCCAGAAACCTCCTTTCATTTGAGAACAACCATGGGAAGGAAGCAATGGCAGTATTCTATTCACTACATACGGACATTGAAAATGATTTCATATGTTTCTAATGCATGTCAAAAAGGTAATACTACAGATCAGGGTCCAGTCCGAAATTCGCAAAATTTCTAACCTACGAATTCTAAATAGTCCACTCCTTTTTAAGAACATTTAAATATATTTGTTTATTGAAATAAAATAAAATTTCACATATATATGTGTAACATTTGTTAGATATACACGACTGTTTAAGTTTAATGCAAGTGTTATGATTTAGATAGTTTAAGTGTAGCGCAATTGTTAAAAGAGTGCGTATTGTGGCAATTTCGAAAGAGAAATTATCACAGCTTGTATTGCAATTACAGAGTATAGAAGAAATAATTCTTCTTGTCAAATTGTGTTTTAAAGTAACTGGATCAACCTGTGTGTGCTTTGTTTGTTTTTTGAAATTCGCTCAAAGCTACACGATGGCTATCTGCGCTAGCCGTCCCTAATTTAGCAGTTTAAGACCAGAGGGAAGGCAGCTAGTCATCACCACTCACCGCCAACTCTTGGGCTACTCTTTTACCAACGAATAGTCGGATGGACCGCAACTTTATAACGCCCCCGCGGCTGAAAGGGCGAGCATGTTTGGTGGGACGGGGATTCGAACCCGCAGATTGCGAGTCGAGCTCCCTAACCACCTGGACATGCCGGGCCTGTGTGTGTGCTTTGACGAAAAAGATACAATGACTTAAAGCTCTGGATACAACTGTGATAGACAACATTGTAACAAACATTTGATATATTAAGAAAACAGCGGAGTGGAGACAATGGCTGGAATATACGATTTTACTATAACACGCCACATAGTTTTTGATATAAGTAATTATAACCTCATTAATGCAAATTACGATTCACGATTACCTCGTTTTATTTCCGTTCTGTGGCCAAAGATTAGTTCCATAGAGAAATGGGTTAGATAATGTGTTAGCCTAATTCTGAGTAAATTGTTTCTACAAGTCACAAAGTAGAGAGAGAAAAAATGAAACTAGACAGATTCTTTTATTACATATTTGCCACTCACCCGAGTTATGAATGCACGGAGCTGGCTCCAGTAAATCTGAAATACATGTACTACATTACATAAGCCTTAATAGCAGGGCCGTTATCCAATGCTGAAAAACGTGGGAAGGCAAACTCTCCAAATGAATGTTTGTCACCTGAAGGTATAAAGTGGGCCTCCGGCTGTGGGTTCGGGGAGCTGTCTGTACGGAAGTGGGGCTATGTGCACGCCAATTGTTTGTTTGTAATTAAGCACAAAGCTACACAATGGGCTATCTTTGCTATTCCCACGACGGGTATCGAAACCCGGTTTCTAGCGTTGTAATACCACTGGGGGCACCAATTTTTAAATAATACATGGTGTACAGAGCAATTAAAAACTCATTGGGGCCCTTTTATTGACTGATTCTTTCCTATTGATGACGTCTCGTTTGTTTCCAATGTTACAATTTTCCTTATACGGGCGAATAATATATAATCAGTTCAACATTCTTGTTCCTGTTCAGTAGGGATACATTTCGTTTTATAGTTTTTTTCAGGAGCATTCCGCTAAAACATAAACCGCAATTTACAGCACAAGGCTTCAAATGGTTTAAATAATAAATTTCAATCGAAAGCATTTATTTCTACAAAGTGCGTTTGACATATTAAATACTAAAGCTTATTGTTGAAATATTTAACTGCTACCTGTAGTAAACAAAAGATAAGACGAAAAAAATTAAACAGTAATAATTATATGCTCCACCCCTATTCATCTGCGGTGGTAGTTTTTCTATGAAGAGCTTCTTTAAATTTTCTCTCAGTGTACTTGGTAAGGATTTGTACAGAAAATGTTAGTTTCACATTTGTCCATGATTAGTTAAAAAATTATCCGCAACTGCACTTCTTTTATGTTATTCTTCAAAAAGAGTCAATACGTTTTCCTACCCCTGTGTGTAGGGTTCCTCCAATGTACGTGCGAAGGTAGATGTTACATGTAAGTATTTCTCGAACCTGAAATGTGTAACAACATTACTTAAATTATTCAT
>NW_013668456.1:156072-161502 GCF_000517525.1 Limulus polyphemus | reverse complement strand
AGATATTACCCATAAACCAGCAGTTGAACTTTATATTAATTTATGATGTCAGATATTACCCATAAACCAGCAGCTGAACTTTATATTAATCTATGATGTCAGATATTACCCATAAACCAGCAGCTGAACTTTATATTAATCTATGATGTCAGATATTACCCATAAACTAGCAGCTGAACTTTATATTAATCTATGATGTCAGATATTACCCCAAAACCAATAGTCGACAAGATAATATGACCTTATTTAAACTGGGTGTCATACACCAAGTCGAGTCTTTATTAAGAACAGATTTTCACTGACCAAAAGATAAGTGACGTAGGTTGTAATACATCATCAACCGTTAAGTTTTAAGTGACGTAGATTGTTATACGTCATCAACCGTTAAGTTTTAAGTGACGTAGGTTGTTATACGTCATCAACCGTTACGTTTTAAGTGACGTAGATTGTTATACGTCATCAACCGTTAAGTTTTAAATGACGTAGATTGTTATACGTCATCAACCGTTAAGTTTTAAGTGACGTAGATTGTTATACGTCATCAACCGTTAAGTTTTAAGTGATCATCATCTTCCTTTGTGTGACAAGCTGTTCTACTTTTCTGTAATTTAAAACAGAACTTCGGATTTTGACTCAAAGAATTCTTCATTTTGTGCGTTTTCTACGTTAACATGGACGATCCCTTTACAATGTACCAACGTTAACATGGACGATCCCTTTACAATGTACCAACGTTAACATGGACGATCCCTTTACAATGTACCAACGTTAACATGGACAATCCCTTTACAATGTACCAACGTTAACATGGACGATCCCTTTACAATGTACCAGAAAAAAAAATTAAAACGGTTAATACCCCAACTAAATTAAAACCTGTATATCATCAAAACATTAGGAAAACAAAAACCACTCCAGCTAGGAACTTCCCGATTCTCTCTCCCCTATTTACTCCATTTTGACGACTTACCAACTCAACATATAGTCTGGTCCAATAATTATCCTTATACTCCTCATCTTAGAAGTAAAGACTTCACAATTACCCCCATAGCAAGTCTTATACATTAAACAGGATGTGGGGAAGATACCAAACGTGACGTGTTTATTGAGAATGATGGCTTCCACAAAGCCTTTAAATCTCATCTTCCAGTCCCATCAATATTACTCATGAAAACCACTTTATAATCTCTGTACATAATCTAGATAATACCGTAAACATGATAAGTATCCATCTAAAATTGCTTTTAGGCTTGTAGAAAGAAAAAGAAAACAAAGCGTGGATATTTAACATGTGGGTGGATGAATAAATACAGAAAGAAAGAGAGATTCAGTTGGACAGATAAAGACAAGGAGGGTATACAGTGAGGCTAGGAGAAACGTATTATTTCAAAGAGTGTTCTTAACTTTAATATAAAAAAAATAACAACAGTATATATTGTTAAACGAAGACCACTGTTTAATCAAATATCACGTTCCGCCAGTAAACGGCTTTGGTCGCAGTAATCTTTCTGTCATCTCCAGGGATTGAAGACTGGTATTCAGGTATTTGTTCTGTGAGCAACCAACCGTACAGATGTCGCGTGCTCTTAGCGAGATGTTGATGAAAATGGATGTGCATCTTGTCGTTGTTCCCTCTTTCAACGAAATGGCTACACCGTTCACAAAATCAGAGACTGACATCTCTGTACACGGGAGACAATGAACACGGTACATTTACCTTTTATACAGAACACGTTTTACTTACAAGAACAACGTCATGATACAATGTTGTCCATTAGAGTTAGTAATCAACAGATCAGTAGCGAAAACTCATACAAAACATACTAAATATTGTTGTCACAGAAACAGCTAAGCCTTTCTTACATCACCACATTAAACATACAGTTGTCGTCCTCTACACTTTGAAACTGTAGTAATAGAAATAGCTAAACCTTCCTTACATCACCACATTAAACATACAGTTGTCGTCCTCTACACTTTGAAACTGTACTGATAGAAACAGCTAAACCTTCCTTACATCACCACATTAAACATACAGTTGTCGTCCTCTACACTTTGAAACTGTACTAATAGAAACAGCTAAACCTTCCTTACATCACCACATTAAACATACAGTTGTCGTCCTCTACATTTTGAAACTGTTACCACAGTGACAAACAGAACGACATATAGGAATTATCACAATGACAAACAGAATGACATACAGGAGTTATCACAATCACAAACTGAATAGCATACAGAGATTATAGCAACGACAAATAGGAAAACATATAGAAGTTTTCACTATCACAAACAGAAGGACAAACAGAAGTTATGACAATCACGAACAGAAGGACATACTGAAGTTATTACATTCACAAACAGAAGGACATAATAGAAGTTATGACAATCACGAACAGAAGGACATACAGAAGTTATTACATTCACAAACAGAAAGACATACAGAAGTTATGACAATCACGAACAGAAGGACATACTGAAGTTATTACATTCACAAACAGAAGGACATATAGAAGTTATGACAATCACGAACAGAAGGTTGTGATAACTTCCATATGTTCTCCTATTTGTCGTTGTTATAATCTCTGTATGCTCTTCTGTTTGTGATTGTGATAACTTCTATATCTCCTCCTATTTGTGATTGTCATAACTCCCATATGTCCTCCTATTTGTCATTGTGATAACTTCCATATGTCTTTCTATTTGTCGTTGTGGTAACTTCTGTATGCTCTTCTGTTTGTCCTTGTGATAACTTCTATATGTCCTTCCGTTTGTGATTGTGATAACTTCTATATGTCCTTCTGTTTGTGAATGTAATAACTTCAGTATGTCCTTCTGTTCGTGATTGTCATAACTTCTGTATGTCATGTCCTCCTATTTGTCGTTGTGATAACTTACATATGTCCAACTGTTTGTCGTTGTGATAACTTACATATGTCCTATTTGTCGTTGTGATAACTTGTATATGTTCTTCTGTTTGTGATTGTGATAACTTGTATATGTCCTTCTGTTTGTGATCCTGTTTGTCGTTGTGATAACTTACATATGTCCCACTGTTTGTTATTGTGATAACTTACATATGTCCCACTGTTTGTTATTGTGATAACTTACATATGTCCCCTGTTTGTTATTGTGATAACTTACATATGTCCTCCTATTTGTCATTGTGATAACTTACATATGTCCCACTGTTTGTTATTGTGATAACTTACATATGTCCCACTGTTTGTTATTGTGATAACTTACATATGTCCTCCTGTTTGTCGTTGTGATAACTTACATATGTCCTACTATTTTTCGTTGTGATAATTACATATGTCCTACTGTTTGTCGTTGTGATAACTTACATATGTCCTCCTGTTTGTCGTTGTGATAACTTACATATGTCCTACTGTTTGTCGTTGTGATAACTTACATATGTCTCACTGTTTGTTATTGTGACAACTTCTGTCCTCTGTTTATCACTATAATAATTTTTTTTTTCAGTTTGATAACTTCTGTATGCTCTTCTGTTTGTCATTGTGATAACTTACATATATCTCACTGTTTGTCATTGTGATAACTTACACATGTCCTCCTATTTGTCGTTGTGATAACTTACATATGTCCAAAATTCTATATTATGTTGTCCAAATTTTGTACTGCAGTAAATTCTCCCACCGTTTACATTTAAATATTCTTCTGTCTGTCAGTGTGATAACTTCTGCGTGTCTTGCTAGTCAGTGTGATAACTTCTCTTGTCTTTCTGTTTGTCTCAGTGATAGTTTATGTTTCTGTTTGTGAGAGTAGGTTGTTTCTTTCCATTGTCAGTTTGGTAACTTCTGTAATTTTATATACATAGCACATAACTGAAATATTATTTTAACGGGTCCGAACTGAATCAAAAAATTATAATAAATTGCTTCTAACACCAATCAAATTTGCCCCTTTCGTTTAACATAAAGGGTAACCGAATTTATCTACTAGTATATATTAAAATTTTAAGCAGTATACTCGGAAAAATAAATCAATATGGTTGAAAAAGTCCTAGGTGAAAATCTCTGAACAGATAAGATTTTTACAGCTAAGCTTTTCCTTTTGAAAGTCAATCGGGCGTGAGATGTTACTGATTTTTCAAACTAGTGACGCATACGTTTGAAAGAGGCTCATTTTACACCACGCGCGCGCGCGCGCTCCGAGTTAAACTGTTATTGTTCATTTTTGTCGGTTTGGAAGTGTTTGTAGACCATTCAGTTTCAAATCGGGTGCCTTACATTATAGTGGAGATGTTTTTTATTACTTTGAACAGCAATAGAAATTAGTCAAATTGAATATAACCTTATATTTCCAGCATCTGAAGCTGGGTTATATTTGGATTTTTTTTTAATAAAAACCCACGTACCTATATATATGCCACTGTTAAACTTTTCTCCTTGTAATAGAGAATTGTCAAAGATAGACAGACAGTTCGATAGGCAGATGGATGAAAGTGGGTGTAGAATAAATGGATGGTCGTATAGAAAGTAAGCGGGAGGGTGTGTAGATGGAAGAAAAGATGGGTGGAAAGGTAAGTAGAATGGAGAGACATATGGTAAGTATTAGTGTGTGTAGGTCGGTGTAGAATAGATAGAAGGGAGGAGTGGGAAGTTGGGTATAGAGTAGATAGGATGTGTTACTGATTAGCGTATGAAAAACATGTAGAATCGTTGTTAATAAACAAAAATCACGTCAACAGATGGCGACAGCCGTACCAATATAAACGTTTCAAGTGTTTAACATACGAGTTTACAATGCTTTGTGTCACCTCACCACATATATATAAACAAAAACTTGGCAACTTACTTTTTGTTTTGTTTTTACGTAATCAAAATGCTTATTCTCCAATGATTGAAAATGCGCAATGGAAAATACTAATATGGACTAATGGAATGACGGAAGTTTTCAACTGAAAACCGAACAAGTTAGAGCTTAACGTTTCTCACAAGAAGTATCATACGTAAAATTGGAATATTAATGACAATCCACCTATTATAAAACCTTATGGGTTGAAATTGATTGCTATGTTTTAACGAAAGTACTCAATTTCCAGTCTCCCTCTCAACACGCAAGTCAACAATTAAATTTTATCAAGACTGAGTCGATTATTTTCCTCTGAGCGAGTCAACAATTAAATTTTATCACGACTGAGTCGGTTGTTTTCCTCTGAGCGAGTCAACAATTAAATTTTATCACGACTGAGTCGGTTGTTTTCCTCTGAGCGAGTCTACAATTAAATTTTATCACGACTGAGTCATTTGTTTTCCTCTGAGCGAGTCAACAATTAAATTTTATCACGACTGAGTCGTTTGTTTCCTCTGACGAGTCAACAATTAAATTTAATCACGACTGAGTCGGTCTTTTCCTCTTGAGCGAGTCAACAATTAAATTTTATCACGACTGAGTCGGCTTGTT
>NW_013668456.1:152010-155150 GCF_000517525.1 Limulus polyphemus | reverse complement strand
AAATTTTATCACGACTGAGTCGTTTGTTTTCCTCTGAACGAGTCAACAATTAAATTTTATCACGACTGAGTCGGCTGTTTTCCTCTGAACGAGTCAACAATTAAATTTTATCACGACTGAGTCGGCTGTTTTCCTCTGAGCGAGTCAACAATTAAATTTCATCAAGACTGAGTCGGTTCTTTTCCTCTGAGCGAGTCAACAATTAAACGTTATCACGACTGAGTCGGTTCTTTTCCTCTGAGCGAGTCAACAATTAAACGTTATCACGACTGAGTCGGCTCTTTTCCTCTAAGCGAGTCAACAATTAAACGTTATCACGACTGAGTCGGTTCTTTTCCTCTGAGCGAGTCAACAATTAAACGTTATCACGACTGAGTCGGTTCTTTTCCTCTGAGCGAGTCAACAATTAAACGTTATCACGACTGTGTCGGTTCTTTTCCTCTGAGCGAGTCAACAATTAAATGTTATCACGACTGAGTCGGTTGTTTTCTTCATATACTCCTCGAAGTTCACACATTATTCTGTTTTAATTCTGTCATTTGCCTCTCACTTATCAACTTTACGTATCAATCGCATCATAAACCAGTATGCATAATTTGCGTTCGGCCTTAAGTTATTTCTAACGATGCAATGTCGTGTTCTACTACGCGACAACGTGTTATGTCACAAAAGACGTTACACAGGGGGGGACAAACCAGTCTTGCTGTTGTAGCCTGAATAAATTATCGGTTACAACGCAGTACCCTCAACCTGTAAACTGTACATATTTCCCCTTAATTAGTTTGTGCATAGATGTATAACTCGACCTAGTGTCAATAAATAAACAACGTAACACGATGAGCCCTGCTATGTTAATAAGAAGTAGGCCTAATGATAATAAGAAGTAGGCCTATTATCTAAACCTGATATTACAGATGAAACTGTTTTCAGAATATTTGTTCTTATTTGTGTTTATTGGAAGTGTTAATCTTACAGACATCAGTCACGTTTCAAATACGGTTGCCTTAAGTAGGATTAATAGAAATAATAATTAAAAAAAAAACGACGCAAGGTTTCGACTGCGTTAAGACAATCAATGTATTACATTGTCAGAGATCTCACCTCTTCTGTCTACTCATCTGGAAGAACAAGAAATAACGGTTGACACTTGCAACGTCACTCTGTCACAGGTGAATCTCTTCTTCACCAATACGTTACCGAAAAGTCACGAAAACCCGGAAAATGGGGTCTCACTGAACAACTCATCATTTCAACATGGTTGATCTTTAAGTCAATCCCGCATTTAAAAATCTTCAAATAGTCAAACTGTCCATAAAGATTTTCTGACGCTCAACTGGCATCCAAGTAACGTTCCTTCCCCCATCAGTTGCCAAGCAACCGATACAGCTCGGTAGTAGCGTGAAGAGTCAGCAACACAAACTATCCTGCTATGCGCGCCGTTGCTATTTGTGTCATTTTGACAAACGGAAACGCGCCAGGTCCATTCTAAAGTACCGGGTGCGATCAGTGGCCAAACCTGGTTATATTAAAAGTAGTAAACACTGGGATTAAACAATTACATTATCATTAGTAAAACATGTAACTATAGCAACAAACATACCTGTCTACGATGAAACTTTTGTATAAAGACGATTGCGCTATCATTAATCTATGTTGGTACATTCATGTTTACACACAAACGCACGCGTGCGCGCACAAAAGTAAAGGATATAAACACACCAATGATTGTTGTTTTTTTTCATCCCAAGACGTGTTTTACAAGTCCAATTATTTATCTGTTTGTTGTATAAAGCGATGTTTGTTTATTTGTTTGTTTTGAATTTCTCGCAAAGCTACACGAGGGCTATCTGCGCTAGCCGTCCCTAATTTAGCAGTGTAAGACTAGAGGGAAGGCAGCTAGTCATCATCACCCACCGCCAATTCTTTGGCTACTCTTTTACCAACGAATAGTGTGATTGGCCGTCAGATTATGACGCCCCCACGGCTGAAAGGATGAGCATGTTTGGTGGGACGGGGATTCGAACCCGCGACCCTCAGATTGCGAGTCGAGCGCCCCCTAACCACTATAAAGCGATGTAAAAAAAATCATGTTTTCTGATTATTTATTTTCACGAATCTTTCAAAAGTCCAATCTCAAAAAAAAATGTTTACCTAGTTTCAAAATCTATAAGCTAATGAGTCACATGGAATGCATGGTTTGACGCCAACACGCACGTTCTGGGTTTGGATGATAAAGTTTCTAAATAACAATGGTACAGATAAATTACAATTTTTTTTGAGCTAACTTGAGTACTCGTCCCCTGGACGGAAGTTATGTAAATTCATGATTAATGAAAGATTATTTTAGGACATGAAAAGTTGCTTCCCTTATATGTAATTGGAAAAAAAAAACGCCCATAAAAACTAGGTTTCACATTTTGTGTTTTGCTGTTTTTTATGGGCGTTTTTTTACCACTACTTCGCCACTCAAGTTTCCACGTATCTCTGCATGGACCCAACAAACCTTCATGTCAAATTTGGTGAAAGTCCATCATCAACAGGGGGGCGAAGTAGTGGTAAAAAAACGCCCATAAAACTGGAAATCTGTATGTATCTTCCCATGAACCCACTGAACCTCCATACAAATTTTCGTGAAGGTTATCTACAGTGGGCGAAGTAATGTTAAAAAATCAAAAGCGCCCATAAAAACCGCAAAACACAAAACTGAAAATTTGTAAGTACCCCCGCATGGACCTAATGATTCCCCATACAAATTTTAGCGAAAATCTATCTAAAGGCGGCGAAGTAGTGGTAAAAAACACTCATAAAAACCGCAAACTGCTAATTTGTATGTATCTCTCATAGACCCAACAAAACATCTTGCCAAATCTGAAGAAAATCCATCAACAGGGAGCAAAATAGTGATAAAAAAACGTCAATAATAACCACAAATCTGAAAAATTGTATGTACCTCCGCATGGACCTAATGAACCTCCATACCAATTTTGGTGAAGATCCATCCACACACTGCGAAGTAATTACATGGACATACAACAGACAGTACTATTATATTTATATAGACTCTTCGGGAGATAAAGCTCACAATGTGCCCACACTCTTAGCCTAAATGATATATATATATATATATATATATATATATA
>NW_013668456.1:145863-151150 GCF_000517525.1 Limulus polyphemus | reverse complement strand
ATCAGTAACTTGTTTGTCTGTCTGTGTTAATCTAAAGCGGGTGTAGTAACAAATATCCCTTTTAGAGCAAGACTATCAGTAACTTGTTTGTCTGTCTGTGTTAATCTAAAGCGGGTGTAGTAACAAATATCCCTTTTAGAGCAAGACTATCAGTAACTTGTTTGTCTGTCTGTGTTAATCTAAAGCGGATAGTAGTAATAAATATCCCTTTTAAAGCAAGACTACCAGTAACTTGTTTGTCTGTCTGTGTTAATCTAAAGTGGGTAGTAGTAACAAATATCCCTTTTACAGCAAGACTACCAGTAACTTGTTTGTCTGTCTGTGTTAATCTAAAGCGGGTAGTAGTAACAAATATCCCTTTTAAAGCAAGACTACCAGTAACTTGTTTGTCTGTCTGTGTTAATCTAAAGCGGGTAGTAGTAACAAATATCCCTTTTACAGCAAGACTACCAGTAACTTGTTTGTCTGTCTGTCTTAATCTAAAGCGGGTAGTACTAACAAATATCCCTTTTAAAGCAAGATTAACAGTAACTTGTCTGTCTGTGTTAATCTAAAGCGGGTAGCAGAAACAAATATCCCTTTTAAAGCAAGATTAACAGTAACTTGTTTGTCTGTCTGTGTTAATCTAAAACGGGTAGTAGTAACAAATATCCCGTTTAAAGCAAGACTACCAGTAACTTGTTTGTTTGTCTGTTAGAGCAAAGCCACATTGGGTTATATGTCGTGTCCACCGCGATAAATCGAACCCCGGATTTTAGCTTCCCACCGGGGAACTAACTATAACAAAAATAACACACGGAGCTACCGAAATCCCACACAGAAGCCAAAAATGAAAATTAACAGCTAATTCAAATCACGGGAAAGAGGAAAAAAAAAACTCTAAAACTCGTGAGACAAGCTATTAAAATATATCCAACTTGTAAACTCATATCCATTATGAACAACAACATATTTTGAAGTTTATATTATTGCGAGTGAAACGGTCATAGCGGCAGATTGACGAAACGATTTTTCCTAGCTGTGTAACACAGTCGTCAACCCGAAACGTCACAAACAAAGTTTCCATTCACTGTGTGTGTGTGTGTTCACACTAAGTCTATATCACTGAATTGTTTCTTCCAACGTCTGGCGGGAAAACATTTATTCAAAGAAACAGCTATAATTTTATAACAATATTCTTAGCCACAATAATAATATTTACGGTTTAAACCAGTGATTCTGAACGTGGGGCGCACGCTACACAGGGGGGGATTTTGAAAATGCTACAATAAGAAGAGCGAAAAACGTTCCGTGACTCAAAAACTGAGTCGTCTGACACGGTTTTTCAACACCAAATTTATTTTTATATTAAGGGGGCATCAAATTTTTGGAGGTTTCGAGGTGGTGTATGGAGCAAAAAAAAAAGGGTTAAGAACCACTGGTTTAAACGCCGAATGCTGGCACAGCATTAGAAACCACAAGGTCTAACATTTTTGATAAAAATCACAGGCAATCTTTCGTCACCTTTGATTTTGAGTCCTCAATATATACAAAGTATGAGGATATGGGATAAGAAACATGAGCAGTTAACATGATTTACAATATTAACGATAGTTACTAGTAACAGTAGTTACAATGATAATTATATTACAAACAACATTAACAATGTAGTTTCGTAACAAAATATTGTTTTAAAAATCACCTTAAATTGTAATGTTTCTCTTTGTTTTGAATTTGTTCATCTCGGATTCAACACTGGAGAAAAATAGCACTCCATATCTACCTTTTGGCTGGCCAAAGAGGTCTTTCGTTCAGTACCAGAATTCGTTAGTTGGGCTGGGTGACAAAAGGTTCTCTGAAACCCTATTTTATATAGACAGTATAAATCTGAAGACTTGAGTCGTTAGCCTACTCCAACAATAATAAACCGTGAACTTAAATGGCTTTGGTTTTGTAAACATTCCGCCACACAGATCTACAGCAAACGCACAAGCAGAAAGATGAGTTGGACAATAGCAAGCCATATCTACCTTTTGGCTGGCCAAAGAGGTCTTTCGTTCAGTACCAGAATTCGTTAGTTGGGCTGGGTGACAAAAGGTTCTCTGAAACCCTATTTTATATAGACAGTATAAATCTGAAGACTTGAGTCGTTAGCCTACTCCAACAATAATAAACCGTGAACTTAGATGGCTTTAGTTTTGTAAACATTCCGCCACACAGATCTACAGCAAACGCACAAGCAGAAAGATGAGTTGGACAATAGCTGTACAAACTTTCTTGTGAAGATAATTCACTTCTTGTTTTTCTACAGGAACGGCTAAGTGAAACGTTTGATATACTTCTGACATTTTTTGTGATCGTCTTCTGGAGAAAATCAGAATCAATCTCCCTCGTTAGAAGTTTATCTGCAATCCAACAACAAACTGAATATTTTATATCAGGTGAGATGTTCCGGTAAACATATAACAACAAAAAGACAATAGCGTAGTATATGTGCGTGGTTGTTGCTCTTATTTTGTTTTGTTTTTTGTTGTTGTTGTTTTTTTGTTGTTTTTTTTTTGGGGGGGGTTCTTTCAAAACAGACATCGTTTGATGAATTTTCAAACGAAACAGAAATTGTTTTTTTGTTTTGTTTTTGAATTTCGCGCAAAGCTACACGAGGGCTATCTGCGCTAGCCGTCCCTAATTTAGCAGTGTAAGACTAGAGGGAAGGCAGCTAGTCATCACCACCCACCGCCAACTCTTGGGCTTCTCTTTTACCAACGAATAGTGGGATTGCCCCCCCCCCCAAACATCAGACTTGATAGATTTTTAACACCAGTCTCCACTATTTTGTGAAACGGAGACTTACACTTTTAACTAAAATAACATCCTCCCCAAAAAATAAATACAGTCATAATTCAAAAACCTGCTGAATAAATATAACAATACACGAGGTTGTTCAATAGCGTTTGACCGATATCGAGTGGATGGTGTTGACTTAGCTGTCTTCCCTGTAATATCGAAATACTGAGCTAATAAAGATACCTTCTGGAAATATTGGTCGTAATTATATTTACTTTAACAGAAACAAACAAACAAAACGGAGCTAGTCGACTATGAAAATATAACTTCTGTCAGCAATCCGACTCAATTTTCAAGACTTTTCTAACTGTCGTCCTTGAAAAATGCTTGCTTACAGACAGACACCTAATGGACTTGACATTCAAGTACAACAACCAGTCCAGCTTCAACGCCCTCAATGTTGGAAAAGGCTACGAAAATCGAAACGCAGTATTTCTGCTGAACGATAAATTATCAAATGTTTAACATCAATGCAGCTGTCGTTCCTGACATCACACGCCCAAGCTTCTTAACGATATTTGTCACTTCTATCAATATGTATTGCGGCAATCAAAAGTACGGAACGTGAGGACTGGTATATCAGCTACGTGTTTAAAAGAAAACAACTTCCGAAAATACATGGATGGACAGAAGGCTGTCGACTGTTAACATAAGTACCAGAAGTTTAACCATTAGGATCCCAGAACTTCTCTAAATATTTTACAAACCAAACGAGTTTTCAGACATTCGCCAAAACTTACGTACGTTACCATGACAGCTCTGCAGTATAGAGGCCTTGAAAGACGTGACGTATATTTTATCCTATTATCTCATTATATATATATATATAAAGTTCTTTATAATAAGGATGTGGGTTTTGTTTTTGTTTGCTTCAGAAAGTTACACAACGTCCCTAATTTTGAGTTGAAAAACTAGTGGGAAAACAGTCACAGTACCTACCGCCAACTCATGAACTACTCTAATCAATAGTGCGATTTCATCGTCACTCTTATAACGCACCCATGGTTCTAAAGTGCATAATTCAGTTTTGCGGTAAGAAGAAACAAGCCATATATCCTCGGATTCAGAGTTCGACACTCGTAAGAGAACGCCCGCCTCAGGCTTTGGAAAGTGATCAAACCTACACAGAACATCAAACAAATGTCGTGTAGCTGTGTTGTGGGCGTGTATATGTATTACACCGAAGCTCGAATAAACAGGCCTGTACCCGATCGGTTTACAGCATTTCAACAAGTACACGTTACTATGAACTAAAAGGTTTGCAAATATTAACGTAGCAGACTTAAAGAGGTGAGAGGCAGAAAAATACCATACTCTAGTTCAACAGATGTACCAGACAACCTGTGTCCTCTAGTTTCTTTAAATACCTTTCATCTTTGAATAGTTCAACAGATGTACCAGACATTCAAAGATGAAAGGTATTTAAAGAAACTAGAGGACACAGGTTAGTTCAACAGATGTACCAGACATTCAAAGAGATAGGTATTTAAAGAAACTAGAGGACACAGGTTAGTTCAACAGATGTACCAGACATTCAAAGAGGAAAGATATTTAAAGAAACTAGAGGACACAGGTTAGTTCAACAGATGTACCAGACATTCAATAGCGGTACAACATAAACACAAAGTACAGCTACATATACAGGCGAGATCAATAGAAATACAACATAAATACAAAGTACAGCTACATATACAGGCTAGTTCAATAGAGGTACAACATAAACACAAAGTACAGCTACATATAGAGGCTAGATCAATAGAAGTACAACATAAACACAAAGTACAGCCACATATACAGGATAGATCAATAGAAATACAACATAAACACAAAGTACAGCTACATATACATGCTAGATCTATAGAGGTACAACATAAACACAAAGTACAGCCACATATACAGGTTAGATCAATAGAGGTACAACATAAACACAAAGTACAGCTACATATACAGGCTACCTCAATAGAAGTACAACATAAACACAAAGTACAGTGACATATACATGCTAGATCTAAAGAAATACAACATAAACATAAGTACAGCTACATATACAGGCTAGATCAATAGAAGTACAACATAAACACAAAGTACAGCTACATATACAGGCTAGTTCAATAGAGGTACAACATATACACAAAGTACAGCTACATATACAGGCTAGTTCAATGGAGGTACAACATAAACACAAAGTACAGCTACATATACAGGCTAGTTCAATAGAAGTACAACATAAACACAAAGTTCAGCTACATATACATGCTAGATCTATAGAATACAACATAAACACAAAGTACAGCTACATATACAGGCTAGATCAATAGAAGTACAACATAAACACAAAGTACAGCTACATATACAGGCTAGATCAATAGAGGTACAACATAAACACAAAGTACAGCTACATATACAGGCTAGTTCAATAGAGGTACAACATAAACATAAGTACAGCTACATATACAGGATAGAT
>NW_013668456.1:143187-145329 GCF_000517525.1 Limulus polyphemus | reverse complement strand
ATATATAGACTGTAGAACACACGCTAGATCAATAGAGGTACCACAGCTAAACAGATCAGTAGAGGTACCACAGATACACAAAGACAGGCACATATACAGACTGTAGAACACACGCTAGATCAATAGAGGTGCCACAGATAAACAGATCAGTAGAGGTACCACAGATACACAAAGACAGGCACATATACAGACTGTAGAACACATGCTAGATCAATAGAGGTACACACAGATACACAAAGACAGGCACATATATAGACTGTAGAACACACGCTAGATCAATAGAGGTACCACAGATAAACAGATCAGTAGAGGTACCACAGATACACAAACACAGGCACATATATCGACTGTAGAACACACGCTAGATCAATAGAAGTGCCACAGATAAACAGATCAGTAGAGGTACCACAGATACACAAACACAGGCACATATATCGACTGTAGAACACACGCTAGATCAATAGAAGTGCCACAGATAAACAGATCAGTAGAGGTACCACAGATACACAAAGACAGGCACATATACAGACTGTAGATAAACAATGGTTACGACTGTACTTCAAAATTCTGCTCTTGATGTTACGCCCTTTTAATTGTTTTTACAAAATACATGTTACATACAATGAGATGTAGGTGAGAACGTGCAAAATACACGTATACATCGCATGAAAACAAAACAAAAAACGCCAAGTCTTCTTGTGTAATTACTTCAATGATGCTGGTCTTGTAGCTTATTCAGAACGACGAAAGGATTTAACTTCATCTAAGTAATACTATGTACATGAATAAATATGATATAAACTATTAAATATACTTACCAGGTAAAATATATATATATCAGTGACTTGGAATATCTACTGAATGAAGATTTAAAGTTTGTTTACCCCAAGTTGAATATACAGTAGAACGGGTACATACGAATACCAACGTCTACACTGAACATACACACGATTGTTTCTGTGACCTAATAAAAATTAAACCTGTCTAAAAATTCGATTGGTGCAAATAACATAACGACTTGTATATCTTTATGTATCGATTAGCTGATAACGGTATTCCAATTTAGTTAGAGCTGAATCAGCGAATGTACGGGATAGCGATAGCTCCTGACGAAGCTTTAATAACGAAATACTGAGCAAATAAAAGAGATATTCTGGAGATATATGTCATTCTATTTATCTTAATAGAAACGTCTCGTAAAACAAAAAAAAAACTCCAGTTTGCGTGAAACAAAATTACGAATAACACGATAAAATTAGCAACATACAAAAACAGACAAGTAACTGGAATTATAAAACTTCATCGAATTAATGTGAAAAATACAAGCAACGACGCAAGCTATGAGTGGTACATAAATACGTAACAACGACAACCTACGCAACGTACTGTATTATATGGTTGTTACAATTTACAGCCCCTAGAGATTTTCACGAACAAGGGGCCACGTGACAGGAATTATAGCGCAACGTTAACATTTTGCAAGGTTGTCAATTATTCATCATTCTTTACATCACCATCTTCTTAGCCAGGCGTACACTTCTTGCATAAATAAGCACGAGCTTCCAGATGTCTGTAAAACCTAGAATACGTGCATATATATATGTATGTAGATTTGAATAACATATGAGTGCTTTACAAGGCAGAAAACTAATGCTGTATTGAGGAAATCTGTCCCTCTAACTAAATAAATATTAAATGTTGGAACAAGAACAACTGCGTATTTGAACTTCATTTTTGAATTTTGTTTCTATTTAAAATGGATGTTTTATATTTACGTCTATTAAGTCTTCTGAACACCAGAGCAAGTTTGATGTTTTCCTTATGGAACAATTAGTGAACAACTATCATATACATACATATAGCTGGAGTATCCGTCCCCTGGACGGAAGTTATGTAAATCCATGATCAATGAAAGGTTATCCCATGACACGAAAAGTTGCTTCCCTTATACATGTAATTGGGGGGGGGGGGGAAACGCCCATAAAAACTGCAAAACACAAAATGTGAAACCGCAAGTTCCATGTATCTCTGCATGGACCCAACAAACCTTCATGACAAATTTGTTGAAAGTCCATCAACAGGGGGAGAAGTAGTGGTAAAAAAACGTCCATAAAAAAAACAGCAAAATGCAAAACTGAAAAT
>NW_013668456.1:133434-142187 GCF_000517525.1 Limulus polyphemus | reverse complement strand
CAGCTCGATGTTTAGTTCCGTACCCCCCCCCCCCTTCCCAGGAGATTAACACCTTACTAATCAGTGTGGTAATAACAGGCAACAGGTCCAAAAAGGAACCAAATCTGCCGAAATGTGACCTCGGACGTGGGCACACGAACAAACACAGTGAAAGTGGAGTTATCATCAAATGTGGTATATATATATATATATGTTCATTGTGGAATATATATAAACCTATATATCATTTGTGCTGTTTCATGCAAGTTTAGCACTGTAATTGCAAAACAAGTGCACGATGCTGCCACCTATCGATTTACGTAAATTTTCGAAGTCAGTTGATTCAAGAATGTCCCAGTTATTAGTCTGAGTAACTTTGAAAATGAAAATCCATTCTCACTCTGGATCGGTTAAGGATTATGGGTTTTAGCTAATCAGAATGAACTGACAGACTGACAATGGGCTTTATATTCAGTTGTTTGGACTGACTTTGATATACCAGTAGAAATAATTGACGAAAACTATAAACCAGCTTTTCCCTAAGTATATATATTTTCTTCTTAAGATATTTTCCTTTTAAAAACACCTGTTAAACGAAATTGTACTTGTAACAGTTCTTAATGTTTTATTCAACAGTGACAAATGTTTCGTCTCATTTGTTCAAGAACTGAGATGCTAAAGACTTTTACCAAGAATTCCTCGGGGGGTTGAATGTCCTCTGTGGGACACTTTTCATGAGTCATCTTAACTCTTAAAAATAAACAAACTGAAAGAGCAATCTGTTTTAATGAACATCTCTAGCAACATGATAGGCAGTGAGTCATTTCAAACTGCTACATGGTTAACATCAATCTAATAATCACTCATAGAAAATTAAAAATACAAAACACTAAAGCAAAATACAGATATATATATAACATTACCTAAACAGTAAAACAATGTCACGTGAATAGAAGGTTTAAAAACAATGTGAATGGTAAGTTGTAGCAACAACAACAACTTATCGCTAGATGACAAGTGTAGGCCACTTACAGGAGTAGATAAGATATTACTAAATCTCAAATGCACGTTCTATCAACGGAACTTATCTAATTAAAGTTATCAGGGCCATATTATATGTAGAAGTGAGAATTGGTATAGTACAACTAAGATAATGTGGTCAATGCCTGTGATAAGAAAACACAAACAAATGAGTTTTTGTGGTACACTTGGCAAATGTTTTTTAAACACTGGGTTAAAAAACAACAACAACAATAAACAGAATTCCTCAAGCGAACATATCACAAGTTATTGACTTAAGTGTTCAACAATTAGGGTAACAGACAAACCTATTGATTGTATTACAGGTTGTACAGTCAACAAGTTAAATGATCCATTTCTCAGATATTGTTACGTCTCCGTTTGTTAATTGATTTTCCATAACTTCGTTCCGACGAAACGTTAGCGACACAAGTCCTAACTTAATAAAACTGGTTTATTCTTTCCGAATACAACTTTACGATACACTTAATTTCAACAATCGCACTAAAACAAACGCTATATCAACGAACGTCAACAATACTTCTGACTGCAGTTCAATTACTCACTATCTACACACACATTATTGCGTCACGTTGTCACCCTCTTATGTATATACCAGACTACCGTATCTAGTAAATGCTAGGGCATTCACGAAGGAACAAGATACTTCTAGAAAATAGGTGGCGTCACACTAGTCACGTGACCTCGATGACGCAACAATATGTTTGAAAACAAGTTTGTGATACTTCTCCTTATCCTTATTTAATTTGATTTTTTGAAATTATAATTTTCAATTTCTATACACCATGATGGGTTTGCCTTGGATTAAACTAAAATTAATGAATAAATTAACCCTTAACTTCATCTACGGGTCCATATTGACCCCCAGCTAAATAATAATAGCTCTAGATATGGGTAATTGACACAATTAACTTGATAATTTCTTTAAAATAATTGATTATTGTTATTAGGATTTCTCATTATTATTTTTGATTAATTCAAAGTTGTTCAGCTTAATCAATCTGTGTTACAATTCACGAAAATAATCAACTAATCAAAATTATTTTTGCCAACTATCCAAGTCTCATAATTAAATAATCTATTAAAAAGCTCAACGATTAATCAATTAACAAATTCTGCTAATCACCCAGCTCTTAACAGATCCCAATCAATTATGATTTTTTTTTACTCGGATGACTTTACTTAGGAAAGAATAAATAATCAAATGTTTATTCTCTACCTGCAAGTCTGAAATTAGTGTGGATAAGTGCAGAAAAAGATAAGGCCAGTACTGAAGGTTTAAATGAGCTTGTCAACTGTTTTTGTACTGATGTTTCTTCTCTACTTGGAATACTGAAACTAGTGTGGATAAGTGCATACAAAGATCAGGCCAGTACTGAAGGTTTAAATGAGCTTGTCAACTGTTTTTGTACTGATGTTTCTTCTCTACTTGGAATACTGAAACTAGTGTGGATAAGTGCATACAAAGATAAAGCCAGTACTGAGGGTTTAAATGAGCTTGCCAACTGTTTCTGTACTGATGTTTCTTCTCTACTTGGAATACTGAAACTAGTGTGGATAAGTGCATACAAAGATAAGGCCAATACTGAAGGTTTAAGTGAGCTTGCCAACTGTTTTTGTACTGCACTCTTGTATTTCTATGACTAACTCAACTTTTTTTTAAATTAAGGAGAACTACACTAGCATAATTTGGTATCTCTGACAACCACATAATTACTTGAAGAGTGAACCATGAATAACCTCAATAGTCAACAATCTAAATTATATTAACAAACCACAAGGGAAGACAGGAAATGTGATGAGACCATAACGAGGCATTGCTGGTAAAGGAATAAAATGGCTAAGATTATCAAATAAGTGGCAACTATATATCATACAGCTTAACATGTTGTTATATACCCTCCATCGAGAAAAAACAAACACCTGAAATATGTTAAAACAAAATAAGAGTAAGTTGAGAAGACAAATTAAATTCATAAACATAATGAACAAAAGTTTAAAGAAAGTTACAGTAATAGTACTCATCAGACCAACAACATTATTAAACCATTCCAAAACTTTAAAGCTCTTTCAACAGAACAAACTTGAATCTGGGCTTGCTTCCAAAACTTATATTCACTATCTTAATATTCAAGTCTGTATTTCACCACTCATACATACCTTCTGCTTCAGTTCATCCAAACTTCTAACAACTTGAAACATGAGAATCAAGTTAGCTCTAGTTTTCCTACACTACAAAAAAATCCAAATGTTTAAACTTTTTTCCAAAGTTCAAATGTTTTAAACCAAATGCTATTCTAGCAACCTGTTTCTGCACCTTATCCAGTATATAACATATTGACATAAAGGTACCACCTCAGCCTTAAAAACCATCCTTAGACAATACATACCGATTCTCTAAAAAAGTAAACATATATATCCATACTAGTATTTAGGAAGTCATTAATTCCTCTCCTCAACTTTTGTAATGTGTCAGCCTCCGCTACTTTCCGTTCCTTAGTTAATCACCCTTTCAGAAAAATAAAACTACCTTATATGTCGTTTAGCCTGTCTTTTTCCAAGTCTTAAAACTTGTGTCCTTTCATCCTATATCTTCAAAACACAATGTAAAGAAATCAGTGGCCTTTATCTTATTGATCCCCTGAATAATCTTGCAAACTTGACGAAGATCATCTCTCACCTTCTTTTCTCAATAGAAATAAGTTAAGAGATCTTAAAGTATCCCTATAAGCTTATCCATCCCTAAAACCCATCCTAGTAGTCCTCTTTTGAACCCTTTCTAATAAGTCAATATTCATCCTTTGAACCATCCTAGTAGTCCTCTTTTGAACCCTTTTTAATGAGGACTACTAGGATGGATCAAAGGATGAATATTGACTTCAAAGGATGAATATTGACTTATTAGAAAGGGTTCAAAAGAGGACTACTAGGATGGTTCAAAGGATGAATATTGACTTATTAGAAAGGGTTCAAAATTCAAAAGAGGACTACTAGGATGGTTCAAAAGATGAATATTGACTTATTAGAAAGGGTTCAAAAGAGGATTACTAGGATGGTTCAAAGGATGAATATTGACTTATTAGAAAGGATTCAAAAGAGGACTACTAGGATGGATCAAAGGATGAATATTGACTTGTTAGAAAGGGTTCAAAAGGGGACTACTAGGATGGTTGGTTCAAAGGATGAATATTGACTTATTAGAAAGGATCTGAACCCTTTCTATTAAACCAATATCCTTTCTTAGATAACGACATTTGATTTTCAACAAAGTTTTCACTCTTTACCCATCTCAGGCATGATAAGCTTATCACAGTTTGAGATGCAGAGGTGTTGTTAGTTGGTTGTTCAGCTTTGGTTATGAGATGGGCAAAATGTGAAAACTTCATTAGACAATCAATGTCAATATCTTTCTTAGATAAAACTAAAACAGTACACAGTATTCCAAACAAGGCTTGGTGATTTGTAGAGAAAGATAACTACCTCTTCTGACTTGTAATTGATATATCTATTAACATACCCTAAAATTCTATTAGTAAACGAACAACAAGACTTGAATGACTATAATGATATCCTTTAAAATATAAAACAACAAGTGTTGTAGCTGTAATTCATTTATTTTTTTAATTTCTACAGTTTATCAGTACCACTACCTTATCGACTGAAAGTATAATGAAATTATATCAGAAAAATTGAAGTCTATTTATGTGTTAAGTACTTAAGTAAGTAAAACATTTACGTGCATCTTAATACCATAGTTATTTACAAAAAAATTTTATGTTATTTCTCAAAATTCATTCCGTATAAATATGGAAAACAAACTTGGCAATTGTTTTAGGTCAACTTTACCTTCATCAAATTTTGATCCAAAAATACATTATATTGACCTTATCCATATTGTCCAATTATCATATAAAGTGAATATCTTATCAAGTTCTAAACTATTTTGACTATAAGTGTTAATTAAATTAAATCTGTTTAATGACCTGATTAATATTCTTATTTGTAGTAATTAATTTACGTTAATTACAAAAATGATAAGATGATTTAATAAGACTGGTAAATAACAGTATTAGGATTAAAGTGTTAAATTAGGCTTGGTGGTTCAAGTGTTACACATATTAGATTAGACTTGGCGAGCGTAACCCGACTTTAGCTTACTGGCAAATTATAAAACAAGCTAAGTATATTATATTACTACATAACTAAGAGTGTTAAGGAAGAAAAGGACCTTGGTATTCTAATTGATCAGTCTCTTAAGTCATTCAGTGTTTTTGCTACTGGCAAAACAAATAGGATTTTAGGTTGTATCTACAAAAATATTGAATATAAGTCTAGGCCATATTGGGACTATTGTATTTAGTCTTGATCAGAGGAAGGCTACTAGGATGATACCTGGGATGGAAAGGTTGTCATACAATGATAAGTTCAGATCTTTGAAATTGTTACAGGGAATCTGACCGAGTTGTTTCAGATTATGGAAATTGATTGTGTTGATGCATCATTTTTTTTTTTTACTTAATGCTGAGAATGGTAGGACTAAAGGACACAAATATAAATCTTGACTGGGTTGGAGTCATCTTCAACTAAGACAGCTGTATTTTTATAACAGGATGATTGGCCTTTGGAATGGTTTAACTTTCCAGTGTGGTGGATGCAGTTAATTTAAAGAAGTTTAAGGGAAGGCTTGATAATATTTGAATAGTCAGAGCTGCCTTTGAGTATTTTATTTATATTTTAAAGTTTAGTGGATAGAATGGCCTAGACAGACCATCAAGACTTGTGTTGTCCATAAGTTATATGCAAGTATAAATAAGTCATAAAACTGAGTTAGTTTTGGGCTCCTGGGCCCATATTACTTTACTTAAATCTACATAATTTCATCAGCTTTTTCATTATACCTGTAATCACAGACTAATAGTAAAACTAAATTCTCAAATATCTTTCCTGGTTAAAAGCTCAAATTTTATAACTTGCAACCGATCTTTAAATTAGTTATAATACTGACTTTTGCTATTGACATTTTCATTCAGAAAGTTGCTTTTTTCCCTAAAATGTACAAGTCAACGACTATCAAATAACCAACTCTGAAGTTAATTAAACCATTAAACTTGAAAAATATTATTGTTACTGATTTTTTTAGGCTAATAATTAGACCTTGACATTTTAGTTATTTAGAAATTCTCCAATCCGATAGTCAACTCACTTTGTTCTCAGTGTTCACTCTCTATTTCCATCACTAATTACTGTTGGATAGATTCCCTCTTGTTGTATATTTAGTTACTTTCATAATTTTATTATAATTTCTGTTGTCTTTTAAATAATTATAATTAAGTGGAAAATTACACTAGAAAAATTAAGATACATAGTTAACTATTTGCATTAAGATCTTAAAGATGTAACAAACTCAACACTGGCATGTTGAATAACTGAATGGCATCATATGATAAAAATCCATAATTTCATATTCCTGATGTATTTATTACTTCTTTAAACTTAAATGCAAAGATGCATCTATAAATCTTCTAATTTTTCAATACAACTTTTCCAAACATCATAATTAACATAAATTAATAATTATAATGAATATCATGAACTATCTCATAGTATTACTACAGCATCATAACCAATATACACCATGAGAAGCCATGCCATTCTATTGAACAAAAAATAAATAAATAAAAGCAGGTTAGATATAGTCATTAGTCTTAGACTGTAATACAGATGACTGTCCTAATGGTAAAAGTTCGTAGTCAAATTGTTAAGTCAACAGTTTTGTTACGTAAGTGTTAGTACTGTAGTGTCACTGTCTACTTCTCTCTCTCTCCTTAATATCATTAAGTAATAGACCTTTGGTATAAACGTTATGCCAAAATTATTACCTGTGTATTTAATGGTAACTACTGTTATGATCATCATAGCAGTATTACTGCTTCCATAATTTAATGGACAAAAGTCAGAGAAAATAATGTACCAGTATAATACTAAAAATTAGTATTAGTATCATTCTATTTCTAAATTCTAATTCTATAGCAAATAGCCTAGTCTGATGTACATTAGGCTTAGCAATATTCATTGCAAATGTCCCCTTCACATATTATTGTTCCTTTTAAGTTAAACAGTACCTTCTTTTGGAGGTTCTTTGAGTTCTTCATTCAATATAAATTTAAAACAGAAACGAATCACTCAGACTACTGAAATTAAAACCTTTAGCCAAAATTGAAACAAACACATTGATAACAATTATTAGCGACATCTGAGGTCAGATTTCAACGTGTACAGTTGTGAGTTGACGTTACTCAAAAGCAAAAAAAAAAAACGCAAAATACTTCAAAAAAATTATTACTTTTCCTTTGTTTTTCAATCCATTCTTATCATTTCAAAACCAAAAAATAATCTTATTTTTAGTCGTTAAATCTCCGAAGAAAATATTAAGTGTTTATGATAAAAGAGACAATTGTATAAATAGCAACATGCAAATACTCAGTTGACATTACTTTATAAAATTTGTATAAAATATTTGAAAATCTAATGAGCGTTTTTTATGCTATTCCTGTTTAATAACAAATTTTTACATATTCATTGAGATATGCATTGTTCTTCCTCCAATTTCAACAATAAATTTAGTCTTTAAAATATTGCCTACACTTATAAGCATGTATTTATATAAATATTAAGTCGTCAAGAAATTAATGTCGCGTTTTGGAATACGTTCTTTAACCACCGGTAAAAAACGTACATCACGTATAATAGTGTTACGACAGCGGAAGTCACGTGACGCTGCTGGTGCGTTTGGTTGGTAGCATGCGTGAAATTTCTCGAATGATCGTGAAGGTCCGAGTGCATTCGAGACGCCCTCTTTTTAGTATATAAGCCTGGCGGGATTGAAGAGATAGATAATTGAGTCAAGCGACCAGTAGGCACCATAAGTAAAGCGAGTGAATCACTGTGATTTATAGCGTGTGTTATAAAAGTTTTTAAGTTTAGAGTGACGAGGTACGAGAAAGAATAAACTAGTTTTAATCAAAAAATGACTTGTGTCGCTGAAGTTTCTCGGAAAGAATCTCTACGGGAAATTAACAAACAAGCAGATACGCAACAATAGTTAAACGAACCGCCTAAGCGTCACGTTAGTGTAGCCATATATAATGTGTAAAGTTTAGTATGCTCTAATCCCTTATGGTGATGGTACACGACGAGACACACATTTGGCATGTAATGCTGTTTGAATACAAGAAGGGAGACAACGCCTCTGTAGCCACAAAGAATATCAAAGAAGTTTATGAAAATGTTTTGAACGTTCGTAAGCGTCAAAGATGGTTCAACAAATTTATTTCAGGTGACTTTAGCCTTTAAAAACTGTGATGGCAGGGGCCAACATGTTGGAATTGATATTGATGCTCTGAAGACGCTTGTTTAGTCTAACCCACTCGTGAAATGGCCCTGAAATTGCATGTCTCTCGTGAAACAATATGTAAACATCTAAGGAATATGAGAAAACTCCAAAAACAAGGTGTTTGGGTGCCTCACAAACTCTGATTATCATCGTTTCCAACATGTGAACATTGTTTCGTCTCTTCTGGCGCGTAATGCGCGTGAACCATTTTTGGACAGAATTGTCACTGGTGATAAAATGGATTCTCTACGCAAATATTAAACGCCGAAAACAATGGCTCAGTCCTAGACAAAAACTACTTCCGCCCCCAAAACCTGGATTCCATCTGCAGAAAGTGATA
>NW_013668456.1:126685-133207 GCF_000517525.1 Limulus polyphemus | reverse complement strand
CTACCAAATTTGATATGGAGGTTCATTGGGTCCATGGGGAGATATATACAAATCTTCAGTTTTGCGTTTTTTTACCACTACTTCGTCAACTGTTGATGAATATTCACCAAATTTAGTATGAAGATTTGTATGCGGAGATGCATGCAAATTTGCGGTTTCACATTTTGTGTTTTACAGTTTTTATGGGCGTTTTTTACAATTACATATATGGGCAGCAACTTTTCATGCCCTTTCATTAATCATAACTTCCATCCATGGGACGAGTACTCCAGCTAGTATAAAATATAATTAATACGTTTTTTTATTCATATATTTTTAGCTCAAACTTGCTTTTTAGTCTCATTTTTGTTGTTTAACAAAACTGCCTATTATCCTTTTTTTTTTACTCTTACAGATATTATGAGTTACTTTAAAAGTTTCAGTTATATTAATAATTTATTTTTTCATTAAACTGTAGTATATTTAGGTCCAATTGATTATCCTTTGAACTATTGGATTAGTTCACTAAATAACATGAGAATCAACAAGTTACATATTACAGAGTGATTCTACATTTCTGTGAAACTGACTGAGTTCTTAAGAATGAAATAAAAAGACTGGACACAGCATAAAATAAATGCGAATAATCTTTATTACAACAAAAACAGTGTATACGTGTACTTTCTTAGAGATGTTTCTCTCCCACTTGTACGAGATTGTTTATGCTTAATGTTCCACAGGTAACATCGTATTTGCACAGAATTACTAGCGCTACTGACGTGTTGGTCATTCTCATTCAAACGTAAGGGAGGTTGTAACCTTGAGATATCAGCTGACCTACCATTGAAGGACAGAGCTGTCTGGAATATCGGTTTGTTCCAAATTAAAAATCAAATTGGATATTTGGTACATGTGAAAAAAAATCAGTTTAATCTTAGCTTTCTACGTATATTTATTACTAGTTTTAATGATAGGCATCTTCTTTAATTTAAATTAATTCCCAATCTGTTACATTAACCATATGTTACACGTTGAATATTATTCAGTGTAAAACTTAATTACTAACGACTCTTCTGATATTTCTTATTTAAACTAGTAGTAGATTCACATGCTCATTACAATTTGTTCAAAAGATAAAATATATGCTTATATTTCATATTTGCAAACAGAAAGCAGATTTCAGTGTATTTGTTGTTGAGCGCAAAGCTACACAATGACCTATCTCTGCTGTGCCTACCATAGATATAAAAAAACACTTTTTTTAGCATTATAAGTCTTCAGATTTTACCGCTGAGTCACTGGGAGGCCTAATTTTATTTATCTATTTAATTATTGTATTTTTCAGCGTTCATAGTTTAGACGCAGTGGGGTGCTGAAGTAAGTTATTAAACTTTCCCTTCTGCTAGTGCGCACGGCACGTGTATTTACTAATTAGTTGTTATCTATGTCCACTTACGAGAGAGCTAATCAGTAATGTTGTGAAAGGCACTTGTTTTTTGTTCTCAAAGTGTTTGATAGATAGGAAATACGAGCTGCAACGCGAGCTTACAATACACTGCAATTTGTAAACACACACAGCCTTATGCAAATCCAGCTTTGTGTATTATTAGTACAATATTAATGTATCTTATTTAGACTAGATTTCAAAATCTTCTCTAATATCGTAGACTCCACTTACTGATTTAGAGAGCTTTCACGAATTTTAACTTAACATTTGTTTCACTTTGAAGATAATCCATTTGTGAGCTGGTTTTACAGTAGATTATAATTTTAACATAGATCTTAACTTCCGAGGAAGGTATGGTTTTTGAAGATTATATTATAGTTTAAGCAGTTTCATTAATTTTATTTTAACCTAACGTGATTTTAGTGTAATTTACAAGGGGGGTGCACATTGAACTAGTAGGAGAAACTATCAAAGTTTTCACATATCTCTTACCAGTTCTACACATCTACTAGAAACACTTGCCCTTTTTTGCTAAATAAAGATTGTGAATTTGAGCACTTATATCCGGTCTGATTTTGTACGACAAACTCAATTAGAGTATAGGCAGAAGTACAAACCATGGGTTATCCTTGAGCCTCCATTTAGAGGGCTTCATCTGACATATTTTGAGGAGAGTTCAGGAGCTGGAAAAAGACCATAGTAACCTAGAGTCTAATGTAAACCAAAGACAAAATATTATGTACTAAAATACTGATCACTGCTATTTTTAAAACATTGTTCTTTTTTTATGCTCATAAGACTGTTTTGTGATATAATAAATCTTGGAGCCAATTGTGTAATTATTGGTAATAAATTAGGGTCCATATGAGACATAGAAATCCAAAAAAATTGGAATAAAATATATGGATCTGAAAATTTCTTGCTTTGGATGTAATGGTTTTCTATCTCCTCAAAGTACTATTATTACCACTATGGTCATGGTTGTCTACCTATTCCAGTGATTCTGTAAACGTACCTGATCTGTAGGTGGTCATGCTTTTCTCTTTGGCCATTTGGCAAATTTATGAATACCAATTGAAATTGTTCTTTTTTTACAGTTTGCTTTCTCTGCAATTGGTATCTTGTCGTTTTGTTACTTTACACTTGCGATTAATCTTTGAATTTTATACTCGACATAAAATCTGCTGGTTGTCCTTACAGTTCCTGATGATTACCAACTTCATGACAATCTCTATTGATACTTTATACTCGGACAAAGTTTAGCAAAAATTTTTTTCCATCTACTAAAAAAAAAATCATTGTCTCTCCTCAAATTCCTTTGACTAACACCACAGTATTTTTCATGTGACATTGCATATTATGTAAAGTTTGCAAGAAAGTTGAGGAATTTCTGGATATGGAATACAGTACATGGTCCTGTTGACTCCGAGATTTGTTGTTCAACTATTATGCTTGTTAGCCCGGCATGGCCAGGTGGTTAGGGTGTTTGACTCGCTGCGGGTTCGAATCCCCATCACACCAAACATGCTCCCCCTTTCAGCCGTGGGGGCATTATAATGTGACGGTCAATCCCACTATTCGTTGGTAAAAGAGTAGCCCAAGAGTTGACGGTGGTGACTAGCTGCCTTCCCTCTAGTCTTACACTGCTAAATAAGGGACGGCTAGCGCAGATAGCCCTCGTGTAGCTTTGCACGAAATTCAAAAGAAACATTTATGCTTGTTTGTGGTAAAACAGCCTTCATATACAGGGTAGACCCAAATAATAAAACAGCAAACCTTCCTTCGTAAATAATGCTGAAATGACCAATTTGTTTTTATTCCCTTCATTACCAGCAGTATTTACTTTATTGTATTATATATATAGTAATTTTGTTTTTACCTGTCATAATAGCCAGTGTGAATAACTGACTGAAAATTTGATTAAAGTCACTAATTTTGTATGTAAAATATGCAGGAAATACTATCAGAAATGAGTAGATTTGGAATAATGATGATATTTTGTGTTATTAGTGACTTTGTAACCAACAAATTCATGGATCCAAAAACAATTTGGTGTGTAAATAATTTAGAAAATGTGATCAAAAGCAGGAGGGATCAACATGAACCTTATCAATAGCTGTAATGAGATAATAACCGAGTTCATCTAACATTACCAATTGTTGTTGTGGTTTGTTGAATTTCGCACAAAGCTACTTCAGATCTCTGTGTACTAGCCAATCTAAATTTTAAAGTGATAGCTAATCAACACTACCTACCACAAATTTGTGGGCTACTCTTAATCGAATGACGAATAATGTACCCATGGACCAAAATTTTGACACTTTTTTTTTTTATTAATAGTGGGGTGTGAAACATGGAACCTTAGATCCACAGTCCAGCATACTATATATTGGACTGTGTTTGACCCTATCATATAAACATACATTCCCATATAAAAAAGCCACATGAAATACAACAGAATAGCATTTCACGAAGGGATATTGTTGTGGTCTACTCTGTTTATATGTGCATGTATGATAATAAATGTGTTTTTCTTACACTACATTCTTTATTGTTGTTTTCTTCCAATTAAAAAAAATATCGGATGTAAGAACAATAACTTACATACACCATATAGGTGGCAAAAATGGGAGGATTGGGTGTTCACTAAAAGATGGTAATTTATGCCCCTGCAATTATTTACACAACATACTGCATAACCAAAATAAAAAATTTGGGGTGGATGTATAGCACCTATCTTAATGAGACAAGTGGTCAGTTACAATGGTATGGGTAAGGATTTTTTGTTTTGTACACTGTTATTAAGTAATTTCAACCCGTATCATTGTTTGACTAATGTAAAGTTAAGAAAACGATCATCAGATTTCAGAACATTTATTTTGCTGTATGTTTCACTTAGGTCTACGTTATTGCCTATCAAATCGTATTTAGAACAAACAACAATTTCTAAATCACATGTGATAAGTTTGAAAGAGAGTAAAAACAAAAGCCCCCACTTATTATTTATTTACAAAGCATAAAGTCCCCCAACAAGACAATGAGATACCATTTTTCTAACCCATTATCGGTAATGGATGATTATAATCAATTAAATAATCCACCTTTAACTAAGTAATATGCATTTTGTTCCAAAATAAATAATACGTACATTCTAGCAGTTACTTTCAACTTCAAATCACTTTCGTAATCAAATCACAATATATTTCTCTCTCTCCCCCTCACTTTAAAGAAAGTAGTATTAACATGAATATACTACCAGTTGCCATAAAATATCCAGTTACTGATACACTCATCTCTTGATCATAAACTGAAACTGAATGGCACTCTAAAAATATCATAAGTATATCAATATAAAATATCCAGTTACCAATACACTCATCTCTTAGCATGGAAGGGGGGAACACTGCTCCCCCCCTGGATTTTCAAAAAGACAAAAAAAATTACTTGATATGTTAAATTCTTCTTCTATGTTATTGGAAAATCATAAGGTATTTGAATTTTGCTATTATTTTTTCTGCAGGTGCCCTTGTCTCTTGGTATCATATGAATATCATATATTGAAGCTGATTGGCACTCTAAAACTATCATAATAATTATATCTACATAAAATATCTAGTTATGAATACACACGTTTCTTGATCTCACAAGTAAATTAAAACTGAATGTCACTCTAAAATCAGTATAATAAGTATATCTACATCAAACATCCAGTTACTAATACATTCATCTCTTTATACAATTGATACTTGAAACCGTCAGAACTTGGAGAAACAAAAAATTGTACGTTTGACTAGTACTTCGCGTTTTACTAGGACCACAGTTCCGCCTGTACCCGATAATGCCTTTACTGGCACTACGACCACAGTTCCGCCTGTACCCGATGATGCCTTTACTGGCACTACGACCACAGTTCCGCCTGTACCCGATGATGCCTTTACTGGCACTACGACCACAGTTCCGCCTGTACCCGATGATGCCTTTACTGGCACTACGACCACAGTTCCGCCTGTACCCGATGATGCCTTTACTGGCACTACGACCACAGTTCCGCCTGTACCCGATGATGCCTTTACTGGCACTACGACCACAGTTCCGCCTGTACCCGATGATGCCTTTACTGGCGAAAGCATGGTCGTAGTAAATGAGGTATTTGTGAAACATACAATTGTCTTGTTTTTCCTCAATTCATCTCTTGATATCACATGAATATGGTAAATTGAAACTCAAAAGTTACTCTAAAAAATATAATAATAAGTATATCTCTACATAAAATAATAAGTATATCTCTACATAAAATAATAAGTATATCTCTACATATAATAATAAGTATATCTCTACATAAAATAATAAGTATATTCTACATAAAATAATAAGTATATCTCTACATAAAATAATAAGTATATCTCGACATAAAATAATAAGTATATCTCTACATAAAATATCCAGTTATCAATACACTCATCTCTTGATATCACATGAATATAGTGAATTAAAACTGAATTTCACTCTAAAACTATCATAATAAGTATATCTACATAAAATATCAGTTACCAATATCACCCAAAAGTAGCATATTGAAACTGAATGCTTCTTTAAAACTAGCATAATATGTATATCTCTGCATAAAATATCTAGTGACTAATACAGTAATCTCTTATATATCACAGAAATATAGTGTCAATTTTTATTATTTCCTTGGCTTGGATTCAAACCCAAGACCTCTCACACACACCAGGAGATTGCTCTACCAATTGAGCTAAAAATTAACCCTCTAGGCACTTTTTTTAGCAACTCAAAGTACCGTAATAGCAAACTGTAACTGAACGTTAATTTAACACAGTAACTTTCATTTGATACTACAAGATCTAAACCATCACACAGGGCCTAGTTCAATAAATCCTTTCTAACAAAAAATTCAAATATGATAACGAAAAGAACCACAAAACAGAATTTTTTTTTTAGCCAAAAATATTTCATGCAATCAGCAAATGAAATTGACTACAATTCTTTTATAAAAGTTGGAAAAATTCCAAATTCAGACTGTTTGAAGTAGTGATACCCATAATATTTTACTAAAATTTTAAAAGGTTGTTTCT
>NW_013668456.1:123898-126296 GCF_000517525.1 Limulus polyphemus | reverse complement strand
AGAGAGAGGAAGCAGTTAAAACTCATCTTGTTTGAAAAATAAAAAATTAGATATTTTCCTAAATAAAAATTAAGTTCTGCTCATAGATTTTTACGTTTCCCATCTTTTTTAACTATCTACAGTTCATTTTTTGTTTTGATAGTTCCCCTTTTTAAACACAACTATCAGCCTAACTTAGGAAATTTAAAAAAATGATTGCAAAACTTTTAAATATACTAAAAATTACTCAACAATTGTATACTCACAACAAACACATTTGTGCATTATTAATAAAAATACAATTACGTTTGCAAATAGTTTAAAAGCCCCTTATTACAAAATATTTCATCAGAAGTTTCAATTCTGCATGGAACAAAACAATCTCACCAATTAGAAGAACTTTAAATGAAGGAACAAAACTCAGCAGAGTTATAAAAATAGATTGGAAAGAAAGTTTGATTAAACCACAGATGCATTACCAGTAAAAGTGTGGGAAGCATGCTTACCATGTATTTTCTACCTTCCCATTTTAATATAGAACTTTAAAAAATTTTTGTATTTAGTCTGAATCTATTCAATGTTTGCATAAACACATGGTCCATAAAAACCATTAAACCATTGACTTCTAGTTTGCTGTATAGGGTACAGTCTGCTTCTGGCAGTTGAATGCAGGTGTGCCGAATATGGTGTACGGCTGGTACACTTAATACTTGGAGTGGTCGCATTCAGTGGGTTAAGTTGAATTTGTTGTAGCTACTTTTGTTTTACCCTAAAGATAGTAATGTTTGAAATAAAAGAAAAGTTTAAACTCTAGATGCATTTGTAATTAGTTATAATACTTTGTCAAATAAGGATCAAAATGCTAAATACCTCCAGAAACACAGTGGCTGCTCGATAAAACTGAATAGTCAGAACAACCATCATGGTTAGTAACTGTAAAAGTCAAATAAAAAGTAGTAATGATCATCAGACAGAATTCATGACAAAGCATTATAATGGTCAATAATTATAACACCTAAAATTAAAATGGTTAATAATGACCACAGGCTTCAATAATAATAGTAAAAATGATCAAAAGACTTAATGTTATAACGGTCAATCATTAAAACAGTAAAAAGTCAAGTACTGTGTTGAAGAGTCAGTATAAATGTTCCAAGCTGTGCTAGAATATCAAGGTTGGTTTTATAAATTGTAGGTGTCTCAACGTGTAAATTAAAAAACAGGGAAAGTAAAACAGATAATACCTAACATCTCAATAAAACAGAAAAAAATCAGTTTTCATCACACAACTTAACAACTAAAAAATTATTTTGTACAGAGACGTATTTAAGCAAAATTGGCCCACAAAAGGAAATGTCATTGTAAGTGCTGTACGAACCTAAGTATACTAAGAAAAATACGTTGTGTTTAACAGGGGATTCTTCGTTTACTGTTGGTCTATTAATGAAGTTGCTTCTTGAGAATTCTTTGAGAAGGAATGCCAGCTTTCAGTGATTGTTGACTGTTTTTAACCTGGTCCGAAGGGGTTACGGTACTTCTAGAAGGGGGTGTTTGGGACTCTCTTGGTTCTTCAGCCAATTGAGATAGGCTTGAATGATTTGATGCATCTTGAGTATTCTTTCTTGATTTAGAAGCTATAAAGATAAAATGGATGCATTAATGTAAGCCGTGTAGCTAGAAATGCTGGTGGCTCATCCCCACTATTCAAAAGAGAGCAGTCAGTCATGTTCATGTCACTAATGACACCAATAACTGTTACAGTCAGTCATTTTCATGTCACTAATGACACCAATAACTGTTACAGTCAGTCATGTTCATGTCACTAATGACAAAAATAACTGTTACAGTCAGTCATGTTCATGTCACTAATGACATCAACAGCTGTTACAGTCAGTCATGTTCATGTCACTAATGACATCAACAGCTGTTACAGTCAGTCATGTTCATGTCACTAATAACATTAACAGCTCCTACAGTCATTCATGTTCATGCCACTAATGACATCAACAGCTCCTACAGTCAGTCATGTTCATGCCACTAATGACATCAACAGCTCCTACAGTTAGTCATGTTCATGCCACTAATGATATCAACAGATCCTACTGTCAGTCACAAGTGCCACTAATGATATCAACAGCTCTTACAGTCAGTTATGTTCATGCCACTAATGATATCAACAGATCCTACTGTCAGTCACAAGTGCCACTAATGATATCAACAGCTGTTACAGTCAGTCACATGAATGCCACTAATGACATCAACAGCTCCTACAGTCAGTCATGTTCATGCCACTAATGAAATCAACAGCTCCTACAGTCAGTCATGTTCATGTTACTAATGACATCAACAGCTCCTACAGTCAGTCATGTTCATGTCACTAATGACACCAACAGGTGTTACAGTCATTCATGTTCATGCC
>NW_013668456.1:119091-122898 GCF_000517525.1 Limulus polyphemus | reverse complement strand
CCTACAGTCAGTCATGTTCATGTCACTAATGACACCAACAGGTGTTACAGTCATTCATGTTCATGCCACTAATGACATCAACAGCTCCTACACTCAGTCATGTTCATGCCACTAATGATATCAACAGATCCTACAGTCAGTCATGTTCATGCCACTAATGATATCAACAGCTCCTACAGTCAGTCATGTTCATGCCACTAATGATATCAACAGATCCTACTGTCAGTCACAAGTGCCACTAATGACATCAACAGCTCCTACAGTCAGTCATGTTCATGCCACTAATGATATCAACAGCTGGCTAAACTGTCATTCATATACATACCACTTAACCTTAAAAAGTAAATTAACTATCATTACTACTTGTAATCCTCATATTGGTACCTGTCCATTGTGTATATACTAACTGTGTTACTACCAGCTGGTAGCCTTAATTATTGTGTACACCACCCATGTTATCACTAGATGCTAACTTGTGAATCTATACTTGTAAAAACTGTATATAAAGAATCAAGAGTTTTTGAAATGTAACAAATGTTTCTTGGTTAAATCCTGATGTAAGAGTATACACCAAAATATGTAGATTGAACAATATAAAATCATTGTACTATTTTTAAAGTTTAAAAAATATTTATAACCATGATAAAAACTTCTACTTCAAAGCATATTGACCTCTTTTCATCGAAGTATTTCCCTTACGACGTGGGTTAAAAGTGCAACCATCTTCCTTCATCAAATGAGCCTGCCATCCTGCTTCACCAGGCGATATGTTCTGGTGACACAGAGGACAACGATTCGCTACTTTTTCTGGCTTGGCAGCTGTAAATACATAAAATGAAATCACAATTATGATAAAATTTATATTTAATTATCAGACAATTACTACATGACAAAACTAACTCGATCTAAGGAGACAAATGCCTAAGAAAAGATATGTACTCAAACAGTTTTTCTGACAGAAATTAGAAAGTGTTCTTCTACATTTAAAACTAAAGATATGAATATTGTTGTAGGCTATGTTTTTTCAGCACTCTTACATCAAAGTTTAAAATCACCAGAGGAAAGGCATTCCAGTCCGAAATGTCGTGAACATTAAAACATCTATTTGTGTACAAGTTTCCCCCATTTTTTGTTTACAGATTAACTGTATGACAATGATCTCTGTATGATTTTTATATTTCTTTTTTAACTTACATGTTTGTATTGTTGTTTCATCAAGTGGGGAGTGGTAATGCCATGTGATGAGCATGTGGCTTAACACCTGGAATTGTTTTGAAAGTTTAGGTAATGATTTGAATGAATAAAAACGAAACTTAAGTGAGAATCATGTGTGTAGATTGTTGACTGATTATTGAGTCAGCTAATTAGTTCAGCACTTTATATTTTGTTTTCATGAAAGGTATAGAAAGTTAGCAAGGGACTGTTAAGTGTTGTTTGTGAAGTTAGGCCTACTAGTATCAGTTATGTGGAACTTTTAGAAGTTGCATTTGTGCTTGTAGAAACTGTAGTTAGAGAAATAAAATGCTTACGTTATCATTAACTGTTTAAGTGGAGTTTTCTTTTTTACTAAATAATCCAAAAAAGAACTTGCCCAGCAATAGAAGAGATGTTGCAACTGTTTCTAATAGTTGAATTTATATTTCTTAGGCAACTGTTTCTAATAGTTGAATTTATATTTCTTACGGTTCACGGGCCATTATTCTTAAAAAAAAATCATATATATAAACATCAAACCACTGGAGAATCAGAAAAATGATTTCTGTGTAAATGTTTTCTAATTTATATAGCATCAACATATAATACTCAACCATACAGACTAGGCTTAGGTAACTGTGTCTGAAGTCAGACTTGTGAGCTTCACCATACAGACTAGGCATAGGTAACTGTGTCTGAAGTCAGACTTGTGAGCTTCACCATACAGACTAGGCATAGGTATCTGTGTCTGAAGTCAGACTTGTGAGCTTCACCATACAGACTAGGCTTAGGTAACTGTGTCTGAAGTCAGACTTGTGAGCTTCACCATACAGACTAGACTTAGGTAACTGTGTCTGAAGTCAGACTTGTGAGCTTCACCATACAGACTAGGCTTAGGTAACTGTGTCTGAAGTCAGACTTGTGAGCTTGACAATTTCTGTTGATGGTTACAAAAAATACTGATGCATTTCTGATTGGTATCCTGTTCAGTTTTTACTACTGTTATTAACTAGTATTATTCTAGAGGTCTCTGGACAACTGAAATACCTAATATCAAAAAATCTGCTAATGAGGCATAGCAAAGTAAGTGTTACTTTTTTCTCTCAAACTCAAGGTAACATGACGATCAACTTTCACTAACTCCAAAAGCTTATAACCCACAGAATGGCAGTTTCATAGATGCAAATATTTAAAAAGAATGTTCTTACCCATAGTTAATAACTTAAACACCTGATTATGTACACCCATTGCTTGCCTGGAGAATCAAAGACTTCTGGCAGACATCAAGTCTTTGGATTCATGAACTGCTGTTGCAACATTCAAAATTACAGCTTGTAATTACACCAAGATAAACTATATAACTGAACAGCATACAAATCGATCCCAAATGTCTTTGCTAATCCTTGGTGTTGACGTCACCTAGCAAGATGAGTTTGTCACTTGCTGAAGTGGATTTGATGATGATATCTAAGTCAAAATAGAATAGTTCTTTGTCTTCATCTGGGTTTGTTAAAGTGGGTGCATATGCACTGATGATGGTGACGTGGCATGAGGGGTTCACAGGGAATCGTAGTTTCATAAGACATTTTTGTATGCCTGTTGGAAGATCTGGTAGTTGTTTTAGAAGAGGTAACTCCATGAATTCTGTCCTCGTATGATGCTTTTTCTTTTCAGAAGAATGTGTAACCATCTCCAAGTTTGCTGACAAAGCCTTCTTTGGTCAATCTGGTCTCACTCAATATCAATGCTGTAATGGGCAAGCTCTCTGGAAATCAGAGCTGTTTTCCTTTCAGGTCTTATTGCATTTCTCTGTCTACTATTGATTGAACATTCCATGTTCCTAGTGTGAGTTTTATTTTTCTTGTAGATTTTCTACCATTAGGTAGATGGTCTGCCAGCTGTTGTAGGGCAGGCAATGTTTGGGGCACCTTTTTCTAGCCACTTCCCTTTAAAGAAAAGGGTGAACAGTGCAGTCCTAAACAGGGTTGCTCAGTTCCCTGGGGTGCTGGTGAACTCCTCTGCTGCCCTGGGATTCACAGTTTAATGACCAATGGTCCCAAGGCCACCTACATGCATGATTGTGACTGGAACTGCCAGTGGTCACCTCCACTTCTCCTTATTGGACGATTAGAAAGTACAAGAAATATAGAGAGAGATGAGTTACACAAAAGACACCTATGCATGAGGGTTTTATAGTGGAAAAGTCATTGCACTAGGGCATTCACACCTACTCAGCTGCAGAAGCCTTGACCCAGTGACATAAAGAGTCTCTATGGATGGAGACTTTCGTGGCATTTGTAGTGCCTTGTCATGCTCCACGGTGTGTTACAAGAGGCACAAAGAGTCTCTATGGATGGAGACTTTCATGGCATCTGTAGTGACTTGTCATGCTCCACGGTGTGTTACAAGAGGCACAAAGAGTCGTTATGGATGGAGACTTTCGTGGCATCTGTAGTGCCTTGTCATGCTCCACGGTGTGTTACAAGAGGCACAAAGAGTCGTTATGGATGGAGACTTTCTTGGCATCTGTCATACTTTTAATGGTCCACGGTGTGTTACGACACCACCTTCATGGCCATTGAATCAAAGCTGGGTTTATCCATTCAAAGCTGG
>NW_013668456.1:116098-118495 GCF_000517525.1 Limulus polyphemus | reverse complement strand
TGAATCAAAGCTGGTTTTATCCATCCAGTCTGCCAGCACACTCTTCAAGTATTATGAATCAAAGCTGGTTTTATCCATCCAGTCTGCCAGCACACTCTTCAAATATTATGAATCAAAGCTGGTTTTATCCATCCAGTCTACCAGCACACTTTCCAAGTGTTAGGGATAAGCAAGTCCCTACTTTACAAGGGGTAGGAGACCAACTGGTTACCCTTGCTTGATTTAGCCCACCTGTTGGTTTACCAGGGTGTGGCTGCTGTCACACGCAAACAACTATTTGGAGCCACAGGTGAGAGCTGGGTGCAAGTGGGAACCAATGCAGATGAACTACTCCAATTTGAGCACGACTTATTCGTCATTGGTACTACTACTCCTTGACACCCCATATGTACTATAAAATAGTACTAATATTGAACTAATTACAGTTAATACTGTAATATATAGAAACACAGATAAACTTACATCTTATTCAATATGAGCCAAATTCCAGAACATATGCACAGCTTCTATGTACATGACCTCTTATGCATCTGGTCAAGTTCTACTTGTTTTAATCCACTAGTATATTATGATGCCCTTGCTAAAGTGAGTCTGCCCAATGGCCAGACTTGAAAAGAATGCTCATGCAGAGAACAAAGCAGAGGTGATCAGTTCTTAATAGTGGAAAGATTACTAAAGAAAAGTTAGCATAGAATTTGGTTTTAGTTATAATAAATGCAAGATAATGCATGTGGGTTATCATAATTTGAATTATAAGTATAATTTGGATGGGAATAACCTTAATAATATTATGAAAGAAAGGGATCTTGGTGTAATAGTCGATCAGTCTCTAAAGCCATCCAAGCAATGTGCTATTGTTAGTGGTAGGGCAAATAGGATTTTAGGTTGTATCTATAGAAATATTGAATACAAGTATAAAGAGGTTATAATGTCATTGTAGAGGTCACTGGTTAGGCCACATTTGGAGCATTGTGTTCAATCTTGGGCTCCTTACCTTAGGAAGGACATTGAATTGTTGGAAAGGGTTCAGAGAAGGGTTGCTAGAATGGTGCCTGGGATGGAGGGGTTGTCATACGACAAGAGGTTGAAATCTCTCAAATTGTTTTCTCTTGAGAAAAGAAGAGTTAGAAGGGGGTCTGATTGAGGTGTTTAAGATTGTAAAGGGAATTGATAGTGTTGATGTATCATCTTTTTGAAATTCTAGTGTCCTCTCAAAGATCACACATTGAAAATATTTGTAATAGTAGATTTAATATCTGATAATATTTATTTTTAAAGTTTAAAGATTTTAATATTTCCCAGGTTTTATACATCCATTGGATATTAATTTATCAGTTAATAATTTAAATTATCTAAAGAAGAAAGCATCTATCTTTTTTATTTTAGTAAGAAATAACTGTTCCTTCCACAAAAATAACACCCAAGTCTAAATATTATACAATATAACTAGAAACATGTTTCCTTCTAATCTAAGTTCTATCAAAAAAGATTTTAGAGGGGTCAAATTTAAATTGTTCATAAAACTTACGTCATCAATATAACAAAATGTTACGGAATACAGACAAGGTATTATTAACTGTTTCATAAAGGTATTTTCATAAGAGTAAAGATACGAAATACCCCCCCCCCATTTCAACTGTTATTAAAGGAAATATAATTTCCTTTTGTGCTTCCATAACAAGTGAAATACCTTAGTTTTATTTTTTCAAACATCAACCCCCCCCCTGTGCTACTCCCTAGGGGGCTCTAAAGGTACATGCCATGTTTTATGACAATTCTTCTAGTAGTTTATCTGTTATAATTGGACAAACACACAGATAATTGTTGGTATATACACACACACACACACACTTATCTAAAATGCTCTATATACATAGGAGAGACCCGATAATCTAAGCCCTCTCAAAATGTAATCTTTCATCATGAACACTGAAAATAGTTAACTAAGAAAGAAATGGATTATACCTATGCACTTTTTCAACCTCGTGTGTGCTTGGTAGCCTTTAAGAGGGATAGCCTCCTTACATCTCAGGCATTGTTTGTACTGGTCTTGAGAATCACACTCAACTAACAAGTGTTCTGTATAGCCAGCTATCTCAACAACCTTAAAAAACATGAGAAAAGGTATACATGAATGTAAGTTACTTGTATCATTGGAATTTCTTATCTTATGTTAACTTCAATGGTAAAAATTGGTGCATCTTGTTCTCGGTAAAAACAAAACATTGGTCTATTTAAAAAGAAATTAAAAAGTATTTATTTATTTAAAACAATTATGAAAGGGTGTCTTAGATTATAAAATACAAAACATTTGTACACTTGATTTTTCAAAAAAACACTATTATCAGATTATTTCAGAGTTGTTTTTGTGTTTATTTTGAGTTTTGAGACTTCCAA
>NW_013668456.1:112425-115098 GCF_000517525.1 Limulus polyphemus | reverse complement strand
CATTCCTATGGACATCTATGTGGGGATGGCATCCTCTTATGGACATCAACATAGGGGATGGCCCCTTCCTATATATATCAACATAAGGATGACACATTCCTATGGACATCAATGTAGGGATGGCATCCTCTTATGGACATCAACATAGGGATGGCCCCTTCCTATGTAAATCAACATAGGGATGACACTGACAAAAATGTTACCTTCCTTTGTACACCAATAGAAATGACACCTTCCTATGTACATCAGTGTAGGGATAACACCAACAGAGATGACACCTTCCTATGTACATCAGTGTAGGGATAACACCAACAGAGATGACACCTTCCTATGTACATCAATGTAGGGATAACATCAACAGAAATGACACCTTCCTATGTACATCAGTGTAAGGATAACACCAACAGAGATGACACCTTCCTATGTACATCAGTGTAGGGATAACACCAACAGAGATGACACCTTCCTATGTACATCAATGTAGGGATAACATCAACAGAAATGACACCTTCCTATGTACATCAGTGTAAGGATAACACCAACAGAGATGACACCTTCCTTTGTACATCAATGTAGGGATAACACCAACAGAAATGACCCCTTCCTATGTACATCAGTGTAGGGATAACACCAACAGAGATGACACCTTCCTATGTACATTAATTTATGGATAACACCAACAGAAATGACATCTTCCTATGGACATCAATGTAGGGATGGCACCTTCTTATGGATATCAACATAGGAATGGCCCCTTCCTATGGACATCAGCGTAGGGATGGCATCCTCTTAAGTAATTCAACATAGGGATGACCCCTTCCTACGTATATCAAGATAAGGATGACACTGAGAGAGATGACACCTTCCCATTGACATCAATGTAGTGATAACACTAGAAGAAAAATTAACCCTCATGGTTACTTTATGATAGGCATAAACTATGTAAGGTCTAAAATTAAAATATTATAGAATTTGAAGTAAGAAATGTCATTGCATCAGGTGGATTTGGTGGCAAGATATTGGGTTTTTCTATTATGCCAAGATGGAAATTATAACTATTTATATTTTAGTGTAAAGGAAAATATGCCTTAAATAAGAGTTCTTGGAAAGAATGATGGCAAGATTGTAGGCTCATTTCTGCTTCCAATCTAACTTGCACAACAGAACGTGCACAATAATGTTATTAGAATATATTTTTCTAAATTTAAACTTTCAGTTTTCCCTTACATATGACTCCTCTGTCCTAAATGACCAGTGAGAGCTTTTGATTGAAGAAAATAAATATATTTCAAGTTGCATAAATCTTTCAATTTTTTATTTTTCACAGAAAATATAAAAACTGTCGATTTTCTAATGTTATGAAAGAAAAGGAAAAAAAATTATGAAAATTTTTGCCATATTTTCAATTTTTAAAACTAAATGAACAATTTAACTGAAAAACAATATATATGTCATACTAATTCATCGCGTTTGTCATAAACTTTACCTTTAATCTAAGTATTCTGAATGTCAAAACACAAATTCTTTACAAGTTTTATACAAGACCATTTGATTACAATTATTAGAAGATTTATATATATATTAAAAATTCTCACCTGTTTGCAGTTTTGACAGAGCATCAACATTGGGCAGTCTTTGTAATAATGAAGATCTAATCCCTCAGGATTAAAGGAATCCTTTTTCTCTTCACAAAACATGCAAATCCTAATGAAAAATAAAATGATTATTATCTCCATTAAAATATCCATCAATGAAAGATTACGTTAATAAGTCATTTTCTTTTAAATTAAAGCATAAACTTTAGATACTTTACCCAACAAACTGTTGCAATCGGTACATAATGAGTTAGACATTTTGTTTTTTTTTCATAATCAATTATACCCAAACTACTTATTTCGATAATGTTGCAATTAAGCATTATAGAGAGAAGGCTCATTAATACAAGGTATTTTAAAGTCAAAAACCCCAATATTAAGAAACTTAATATCTCGGCCTGTCATTTTACCTTCATGATTCAATCCTATAAATTTGAATCATTCTCAAAAACCCACTTTTTTCAGTATTTTACATTCTGATATTCAGAATGCAAATGTTGTAAAAAGATCATTTTTAATAGCACCTACAAACTGTGTATTTTCTCCATCTATTATTATAATAAATTAATATAATATATATTATAATAATAATAATAAATTATTATTTCATTATAATGCTCAGCAGTTCCATGCTTTAATAGAAAAAAAATTTTTTCACCGTATTTTACAATATAAGTACTACAATAAAAAGGGTTCTGTCAAAATAACAGGAAATAGAAAAGCTTGAAATATTCTTCATTATGTATATTTAAAAAATCTAAGCCACAATTGACATGATTTGATCCCTATGAGGTTCGGTGAATATGATTTATTATAAAAAAAAAAAAAAAGAATTTTAATAATCTTATCAGTAATAACGGACATTATTATTATTTACCCTAACAGTAAATATACAGTATTTTATGATGATAATACAGAAGTATTTTATTTTTAACTTGGTATTCATATACAATAATACAAATTTGGTTCACAAAATTTTACATCATTTTTTCATCACGAATATTTTCCCTGCAGTTTTTGTTTTGAATTTCGCGCAAAGCTACACGAGGGCTATCTGCGCTTGCTGTCCCTAATTTAG
>NW_013668456.1:107992-112033 GCF_000517525.1 Limulus polyphemus | reverse complement strand
GTGGGATTGACTGTCACATTATAAAGCCCCCACGGCTGAAAGGGCGAACATGTTTGGTGGGACGGGGATTCGACCCAGCTACCCTCAGATTGCGAGTCAAGTGACCTAACCACCTGGCCATGCTGGTCCTCCCTGCAGCTTTTATAAAAGATCACTCACTAAATAGTAATTTATGGTCTTCTGATATTCTTTACAGAATGTAAAATTGCTAATATTTCCTTAGTAGTCATGAAAATTCTATATTGAAACTATTAAAAACAATAAGACAATGGACCTTTTGGACTCTTCACAAATACCAGTTGAGTTCATTCTGTCATTGGATGTATAAAAGATTTTTTAAATCTCATTTTATTAGTAGAAACACTATTCCCCAAGTATGTTCAAACTAAACAAACTATTAGCACCCAGTTTGAACGATTAACTAGACCATGGTTGTCCTGCATAAAAAAAAAAAGGTTGTCCCTCCATAAGTAAAAGTTTTCCTCTTAAAACTATTCCGAATTTTAACGGTGTTTGCTGAGATTGTCACATAACAACGATATTGGATGAGAACATAAAATGAGCAAATCATAAATTTATATTTGCACTGCCTGTGACCTTGTTAAACAACACTGTGTATTCACTCATGTCTCATCAAACAACTTGGATCAACAACTTGGAAATACTTATCAACATTCCATTTTCTTTTTGTCTTGACAACCTGAATAATTACCATAAACAAGGCAGCACAAGTAAAATGACGGGATACGGTAACAGGATCACTACCATCAAATATACTAGAGTGAAAATGATACAATAACTAATTGAATGTTGTGTATCAAGTGTTCGGGAAATGTACTTCCCCACTATCGTGAGCAATACATTAACATTAATACATTACACCTACTGTACACAGTGAACGAGACTTTCTTTACATTTCAGAAAACCAGCAAAAAAAAGTTGTTGTTTTGTTCGTTTATATTTTCATGCATCCATTCCTATCATACAATTCATATAGGACAGAGATTAATGTGAGGTTTTCATTAATTGCTACCGTAAGATGAACAGATATGCTACAGTAGCAATTATTTCATGCCAAAACAAACTCAATTTACTGTGCACTCATATTTGTTTAATCTCAATACCAAAGGCCTTTCTTTTCAGCAGCTATGTCAATGTATTTGAAATGGAAGACATTGATAATTTTATCACCCCTCCAATGGAATCGTTAACTTCTGCCTAAGAAAACACATTACACAGTAAGCTGAGCAATCATCAGTTGTGATTGGATGAACTATCAAGCATGGCACATTCCATTTTGAATAGGGATGTTAATGATGTGGAAATTTATTCCAAGTATTATTACAGGGTCCTTCAAAGGTGGGCTGTGAATTAAGACTTATAGTACAGTGTGTACAGCTAGAGGTAGAGTGTTTATGGAAGTTTCCGAGCCAGTCCGAACTCATATTGTGCAGTGAATGGCTTAGGAGGAAAAACCATTATGTGTGTATGTTTGTAAGTTGATCTGAGCCAGCAGAGATGTACAATAAAAACTTGAAAATAACCCAGTAGTTATAATTTCCTTGATAACACTCTTGCATTGCTTGTGTTTCATTACATTTTCCTGGTTCAACTCTGAAATGCTAACACTAGGCAGTACATACAGCTTTAAAGTCTGAAATAAATTTTTCTGTTCTCTGACAGACTTTCCGGTCATCTCGGATGACCATTGAATTTGTTCACTGTAGATAAATGAATTTTATATATTGAAATCACCCCCCCTTCATACAATTCTAAACATGTTCTAGCTAAGTGTTCCATTAAATTATGTCCAAATTAAAAGTTAATTGGGTCATTAAAATAGCTTTTAAAATTATAATATAGGCTGCTCAAGCAATATTAGATTAACTGATTCTTATAAAACTTATCCCATGCCTAACAAGTTAGTCTTAGGTGCAATGTTATGCATCTCTCATTACAATAAGTGCATGCTACAATACTTGTTAGTTTTATTATTGTTGATTGACAGTTTCTTTGCTTATTTTCATTTCACACAAAATCCTCAAACAAAAATATGATTCATTCCTATGGTGACTGTTAGATGTTTTTAACAGACTAATATATACATATAAAAGTCTGGGATACATCACTTTTAAAGATTTATTCGTTGTTTGACCAAACTAATCTTTCTATAGAAAACTAACTTAGGCCTACTTTTCTAAATCAAGTTCTACAATGTCATCCTCATCCCACGAGTCTGACCGAAGATGTAACAGAGATTGATTGGCTCGTGAAACAGAACGTGAATTGTGTCCGCTCATAAATGAAGCTCGACCCATGTCTAATGAAGAGGATCGTCTTCTTTGAGAACGTCTCTTAGGGCTTGTCTGAAGACTCGATGCTCTGCTGGGGCCCTTTCATAGCAATAAAATAAAATAATGAACAATAAACAACTATTATCAAATTTAACTTGTAACTGATAATTTCTTAAATAATGCTGTGTTAAAATAACTGTCTTCGTATCTTTAAAAATCATTTAAATTTATTTACAAATTATGAATAGATACAAATTTGAATTTTCAAAATAGCCTAGTAAAAGATTTCAGTAGTGATAGGGCACAATAATTCCGCAATAATATCTAACTTAAGCTAGTGAAATAACGTGGCTCACAAACATGTGAAAAAAACCACACAAGAAATGTTACCAGGTCCAAATGATTTTGATATATATCATATTATCATAAAATACACATAGTTCTTCTCACCCCACCAAAACCTCCTATCATGTTAAGCCTACTCTTCAATGTTCGAATCCCCTCCTCTCTGTCTGTAGACTGTCTTCCTCCCTTTACAAAAACAAACTAAAATAAATGCATAAAGTCTGGAACAAAGTATTAAAGATTTCAAAACAATAATTTATGTTGAAAAACGTGTCCTTAAAAAATAAGAAGGATTTTAATACAATTTGTGTTTCAATGCTATCTTCATTGACATATTGAGGTTTCCATAGCAACAGTGGATGAAACTGAGGCAAAAAGTGAAACCAAAGTAATTAGTAGCAGAATTCAATTTAAAATAGCTACATGCTTGTTCAAATAGTAAATGTTACTACATACTTGGTCACATAGACACAGTAAGTGTTACTATATACATGGTCACATAGTAAGTGTTACTACATACTTGGTCACATAGACACAGTAAGTGTTACCATATACATGATCACATAGTAAGTGTTACTACATGCTTGGTCACATAGTAAGTGTTACTATATACATGGTCACACAGTAAGTGTTACTACATGCTTGGTCACATAGTAAATGTTACTATATACATGGTCACACAGTAAGTGTTACAACATGCTTGGTCACATAGTAAATGTTACTATATACATGGTCACATAATAAATGTGACAACATGCTTGTTCAAATAGTAAATGTGACTGCATACTTGGTCACATAGTTAAAGCGACTACGTGTTTGTTGCAATTAAAGAAACAAAATTATTAAACTCACAAAGAAATTGAGGTTTGGTTCATGTGGGCCGCCAGAAATACTTACAAGGGGATCAGCTTTATGGTGTAAGTCAACAGACTAAAAGAATATGTATTATGTGTGCTCAAATGCAAACAGAAATTTACAGTTTGGATAAAAATTACAAAAAATATTCAGTTTAATTACGATGTTAAGTTTACATCATAATACATGCAATTTTTTGGTGAAATGTAGGGGGGTAAATGCCCCCTTTTGACCCTTCCTGTGGGCACCCATGGCTTTGTTAAATGTCTCTCTATATTTTTAAAGTGTACTTTTTAGTCTACATGTAGAAAATCTTCAGTGTATTCATAAAGAATTTAAAAATAGAATAATTCATCTTACAAAGCGTATAGCATGGTTAACTTTGAAAACTGTTCTCAGCTCACTCAACAATTACTATACTGATGAACAGAACCAGCAATAATAATTTTTGGCCATCTTACATCAAGAATGAAATCTCAGTTGTCACTGATACTTCTTTGGTCATCTTACATCAAGAATGAAATCTCAGTTGTCACTGATACTTCTT
>NW_013668456.1:107625-107981 GCF_000517525.1 Limulus polyphemus | reverse complement strand
TAAGTGTTACTATATACATGGTCATATAGTAAATGTTACTATATACATGGTCATATAGTAAATGTTACTATATACATGGTCACATAGTAAATGTTACTACATGTTTGGTCATATAGTAAATGTTACTATATACATGGTCACACAGTAAGTGTTACTACATGCTTGGTCACATAGTAAATGTTACTACATGCTTGGTCACACAGTAAGTGTTACTACATACTTGGTCACATAGTAAGTGTTACTACATACTTGGTCACATAGACACAGTAAGTGTTACTACATGCTTGGTCACATAGACACAGTAAGTGTTACTACATACTTGGTCACATAGACACAGTAAGTGTTACTACATACTT
>NW_013668456.1:98486-107016 GCF_000517525.1 Limulus polyphemus | reverse complement strand
TTACATCAAGAATGCAATCGCAGTTGTCATTGATAATCCTTTGGCCATCTTACATCAAGAATGCAATCTCAGTTGTTATTGATAATCCTTTGGCCATCTTACATCAAGAATGCAATCTCAGTTGTTATTGATACTTCTTTGGCCATCTTACATCAAGAATGCAATCTCAGTTGTCACTGATACTTCTTTGGCCATCTTACATCAAGAATGCAATCCCAGTTGTCATTGATACTTCTTTGGCCATCTTACATCAAGAATGCAATCTCAGTTGTCACTGATACTTCTTTGACCATCTTACATCAAGAATGCAATCTCAATTGTCACTGATACTTTCTTGGCCATCTTACATCAAGAATGCAATCTCAGTTGTCATTGATACTTCTTTGGCCATCTTACATCAAGAATGCTAATCTCAGTTGTCAATGATACTTCTTTGGCCATCTTACATCAAGAATGCAATCTCAGTTGTCATTGATTCTTCTTTGGCCATCTTACATCAAGAATGCAATCTCAGTTGTCATTGATAATCCTTTGGCCATCTTACATCAAGAATGCAATCCCAGTTGTCACTGATACTTCTTTGGTCATCTTACATCAAGAATGCAATCTCAGTTGTCACTGATACTTCTTTGGCCATCTTACATCAAGAATGCAATCTCAGTTCTCATTGATACTTCTTTGGCCATCTTACATCAAGAATGCAATCTCAGTTCTCATTGATACTTTACTGTAAAATAATGACTGCTGAATGTCTTTTTTTTTCTAATTAATAAGATCATATTATGTAACCAAAACATATTTCTGGAAGAAAATAAAATATCTAAAAATGTGACACATCAATGAATTTGTCGAGTCTTCTTCTAACCCAAGAAACCTTACCTGGCTGTCAATCTTGTCAAATTCCTTAAAGATCCTGCGAAACATGATATTTTTCCGGGTCTTCTCAGTGTCCCGAGGTAAATGTTGCTTAACCACTTTACCCACGCTTTTGTACAAGCCAATGATTATACGTTCTGCCACCTCTCTTACTGAGCCTGCCGGATGGGCTAAAGCTTTCACACTGAACAGCATCACATTTCCTACTGTCAAACCCCTGGAAGTCATAAAAAATATGCACAATAAATAACATAAGAAGTAATCTTATTTTAACAACATTTAAATATTCACATCCTTTTTAAAATCATAGAAGTTGAACGAGGAGATGTACAGTAAGTTCGCCACGGTCAAATCAAAGTTTTAATTTAATGATGTAGAAGAAATATCAGTTAACACTCACTGGTTTCTAATCTAGAACTTGTATGATCAGAAACTGGCAGGCCTGTACTGAATTATTATGTCAAATGCATGACGAAGGTCATTATTTACCACTTTTTTTAAGGCCTTACTTAACGTAACTCAATAATCAATACTTCAGTCAAAATTACGTTGAACCAACTTTAATTTTTCAAGCTCAACTCTCCAGAGTTTACAATAAAGAAAAAAAAAGCAGTCTGGAAAAAGGTTATAATAAATACTATTTATTTCAATAAATTGTGAATTTTTATGACAGATTGTACAACTGTAAATTAGAATAAAGACTGTGGTACTCACTGCCGATCACTAATAGAATACTTGCGTATTAGAGCTTCAACCAATTCACAGCGGCTCTGGGCTAAGCGAGCGTTGATGGTACCAGGAAAAGGTTGGAGCGTATGAGTAGGTACTGATTGTAAAGACTTAGAAACAGATAAAACGTACAGGTCAACAAAGATTAGGTATTGGTATTTTATTAAAATAATAGTAAGAATATATATATGTATATTTCTAATATAGTTTCATGTACTGATTTACATTTCAAATTTGTTGTATTTAATATTGGCTCACAAATTAAGTTTTGCTTTTAAATGAATATATACAATTATTTCATATTAGGTAATTGTTACGTACAGTAAGGAAAATATGACAACAAAATAATTTCAAAATTACATTTTTAAATATTTTAAACTACTTCTTACTCTGACATCTTTATAATCAGCCATTTTTTAAACATTTCTTACTTTCACATCCTTATAATCAAGCCATTTTTTAAACATTTCTTACTTTCACATCCTTATAATCAGCCATTTTTTAAACATTTCTTACTTTCACATCCTTATAATCAGCCATTTTTTAAACATTTCTTACTTTCACATCCTTATAATCAGCCATTTTTTAAACATTTCTTACTTTCACATCCTTATAATCAGCCATTTTTTAAACATTTCTTACTTTCACATCCTTATAATCAAACCATTTTTTAAACATTTCTTACTTTCACATCCTTATAATCAAGCCATTTTTTAAACATTTCTTACTTTCACATTATATATATATATTTATATATCATTATTAAGTATAGTTGCATTAGTATAAAAACACTTTTCATTCAGAATGTTTTCATATCTAAACCTAATTAATTAGTTTTGAAGTATTGCAGCTCTGTTTAGTTTTTTTAACCAAATAGTTATATTTTTATTTCATGATGTTTAATTTACAGGCATCAAACACTTCCCCTAATCTAATTTCTTCCCATTTTCTTCTAGTAAAGTATTATGTGTTTAAAAATTTACACCCATAAAATATTAATGAACATGTTTTTCATTAATGAAATCTTCAGTTGTTTCTTCATCTGTCAAATGATGTCTGCATTCAGAAACCTTGGTAATACACTTGTCACATCATAAAATATACTTAAACATATGGACAAATTACAAGCAAAATTCGTGAACTGATTCTTCTTTTCAGGCACCCAGAATTAGAAGCACTGCAGCCAAGTTTGTTCTTGAAATGGCTGATTATAAGGATGTGAAAGTAAGAAATGTTTAAAAAATGGTTTGATTATAAGGATGTGAAAGTAAGAAATGTTTAAAAAATGGCTGATTATAAGGGACACACACACACACAATTTTTATTCATAATAAACCATAAAATTGTCATGAAATTTCACCTCCTGTAGTAAAAATCCAAATTGATGTTATTCATTATGTTATAGTACAATATAAAGATTGGTGTTTACAATTATCCAAACAACAGAGAAACATGCTTTTTTTGAAGTTCATGATACAACTGTGGTAACCCACAGGATAGTGTAAGTGAATTATTCACTGATACTATTGTGATAAGAGCAGAGAAAAATAGTTTGTTTTGTCAATTGGATTCTAAAGTAATTGAATCAGCCTAAGTGGACTTTTGACAAGAAAAGGAATAATTTAGAGTTCGAGATACAACTGTGCTTCTAAATAGATGATGCACCAGATAACAATGAAGAGAAAGAAAGAAAGAAGACACATGCATCTAGAAAGAATGAAAAACTAACATTTGGGTATCATAAAACTCATGTGGAGAGCTATTTTGACTGCATACAGTTATGGTTTGATATTATGCAGCCTAACAAAATAAACATTTCTTTATAACAATTAATGATGACTACTGAGATCCATGGACATGGATATAAACCATCAACATTCATCTAAGAGGAATTAATTGCCTATATTTTCCACTGAACTAAAATCAAATAAACAGTTATCTTGCACAGAACTATGTAAGTTCACATGCACTAACCATGGACATATTCAAGTAGGTTATGGATTGGTTAAATAACATTTTGCTGGACTTGTACACAGTAGAGGCCTCCTTATACGCTTGTGAGAAAAGGTATTAAAGACATTTATAAATACTGTTAACTTGAACCTTTCTTTTGGTATGTTTTCACCACTGCTTCTCTCATGTAGTTTCTTAAATATAAAAAACAAACAAAATGTGTGACATTATATGATTACAACAAAGATATTGATCATTTCATCAAATTTTAAATGTTTTACAATTGATGTATAAATAAATATAAATCTTTAAAAAAAAAGAAACGTTTGTGATAAACTTACCGTATCACCAGTTCTGGTGATGACTAAAGGCAAAGTCCTGTTTATTGCTGCTGAAATCTCATTTTTTGGAACTCTGAATGAAAAGGAAAAGACAATATTTTAAAATATTCCATTGAAAAATATTGTTGTATTGTTGTTTTTTTAGCTGGTTGGTTCTTTCAAATTATTTGGTGAAACTAATTCAAAATCCAGTCCACGTAAACTGTATTAAATTAGTTTATTTTCTCCTTTAACGATTATGCAAGTTTGAATACTTGTACGCTGTTGTTAGTTGTTGTAGACCTACATTAAAGATGATTAACTAATATAAAACAATTCAAATTTCTTTTACAAAATAACTCATTAAACAAATTACAAATATGCCTTACAATAATATGCAAGAGAAATGTGGCATTACATAAATGAACATAAAGTAGGCCTAGCAAAAGTTAAGCCTACTTTGGATTCATAATGTTAGGAAACATACAGACTCAAAAGTCAGTTTAACTCAAAAATATGACACTCTATAACCTTATTTCTTTCAAAAGGTGGACCTTTAAAAAGTACTTGGGTCATAGGGTATCGTATTTTGGGGTTGATAATAGTAAATAACTACTTTAGTTAAACATATTCTTCAAAGTACTAGCAATTCAATAGCTTGATAATAAATACTGGTCCTAGGTATGTTGCCATCAAAGGTACAATTAAAAAATGTCATCCCTAGTAGCTATGCTACCCCTCACCTAGCAGCCATGCACGATTTAAAAATTTATCCCTGGTAACTATGCTACCCCTCATCTAGTAGCCATGCACGATTTAAAAATGTCATCCCTGGTAGCTACGCTACCTCTCATCTAGTAAAGGAACAGACAAGTGTACAGCCAGAAGGCCACTGGTAACACCAGTAAAGAAACAGAACAGTGTACAGCCAGAAGGCCACTGGTAACACCAGTAAAGAAACAGAACAGTGTACAGCCAGAAGGCCACTGGTAACACCAGTAAAGAAACAGAACAGTGTACAGCCAGAAGGCCACTGGTAACACCAGTAAAGAAACAGAACAGTGTACAGCCAGAAGGCCGCTGGTAACACCAGTAAAGGAGCTTTCTTCTACTACTAACTAGGCAACCAGCATCCACACGAAAAGGTCATCATCTGTTGGCACAACCCCCTGGGATTGTAATCTCAAATCTTATAATGCAGAACTGATTTTGTGGCAACAGAACTCAAACCATGGCCCCTCAGATTCACAGACCATCATGCCGACCACCCAGCCCTATAATGTAGAAGTATACAACAAATCACGAGCTTGGCATCCACTTCCCCTAACAAATTATATAGAGCTCTACTGATCTTTATCATTGATCTTAGACAACTAATGATAGCTGGCATAGTTTAAAACTCCAGGTTTTAGTTGATCATACTTTTTAGAACCTAATAATTCCATAATATAATGGCATATCATATGGTAATTCTACTGTTTCAAAATTTACGTATACAACAAATTGAATGAAATTGTACTTTGACAAGTCATCTAACTACCATATTTCTGTATTATACCTTATATGGTGAATGAATATTAGGGCAACCAATCAGAGTGGATTATTGAGATCATATTTATCATGTATTCATCACTGCCAATTTTAATTATATTTAGAACCTTTAACCTACGTATTGACCCAATGAGGTTCCATCAGTTTTTTAAACAATTTTTCTAAACAACTTATGCACCAAACTGCTTTTGTTTCACAACTTTGTTGTTCACAGATATCCTAAAAACACCATCAATATTGTAACTAATCTTACTGATTACTGCCACGGTTCCTTAAACAGAAAGTTAATGTTCACCCAATGTTTTTGTTCTTTTTTTTTTGCCAGTTCTTCACACTGCATGTTGTATCAAGCGTAAAGCATAAAATAACTCAATTTGGTGCAATGTGTGTGGCACACCAGCAGTCAGTAGTTTAAAGGTCAAACTACACAGCAGGTCAAATCCATGGATTCCCTCATGCAAGCTTAAAATCCAAATTCTTGTAAGAAATCAACATTATGTCTCCTTGCTATAAGAAAATCCATTTAGTTAAAAGAGAAGAAATATGAGTATTGAATTACACACTACTTAGCCACATACATATAAAATGTAAGAATAATTCGGTGATACTTTCTGAAACTCAAATAATGCTTGGAGATGGCTTGAATGGGTAATGAAGAAAAACATTAATATAAGTTTAACATAACAGCAAACGTACAACGTTTCAACAAGGTTTTGTCATCATAAGGTACCTATATTAAAGTTTTTCTTCATTACCCATTCAAGCCGTCTCCAACCATTATTAGTCTCAAAGTGGGTTCCTCGTCATCGGATTTCTGAAACTCTCACAGGAAAATTACGCTTCTGATAATCCTACTTTGTTGCGAACAAATAAGTCCTAGTTATCAACATTTTCAAAGACTCGTAAGATTGACCTTTACTTACCTATTGGAAGGAAGAAATTGGGTGAAAACAATTTTCAAAAGTTCCAGAGCAAGAATAAAAACCTAAAAAAAAACAGAACAAGAGTATTAAAACCAAAAATGATACTAAAAACAACCATCTGTTACAAAATATTAAGATTATATGTAAAGAAAGCTATATAAATGTAGATCTATAGAAACATAATGAGTTATAACTACCTAAGATACACACACATCAGTGACTCAAAAACATATGGACAAACAAAAACACATTGAAGAAAACATCTCTACAAAAGGGGAGTGAAATTTCTTCCCACTTCCAAAACACAGAAGAACCTACCAGACAACAAGAACAAAAATAGTGAAAAACACACTATAAAATATGCAGATGAAACTGAGGTACAAAATATATTGTGAGAAATGTGTCTTGGTAAGAGAGGTACCTATCATAGAACCATCTTTTAGATTCAACCTCTATTTTCAAGCATCACAATTAGAAGAAAGAAAAAAAAGGGAGTTCTCAGGCACACAATGTCCCATTTCGGGGGGGAGGTAGTTGCTCCTAATGAAACAAAATTATGAAAATAAAATAAAAACAGATTACAACAATTGACCCACTTATCTCCTTGTGTGTTCCAACCCCCTATAACAGTCACATACCCTCCCCCCCCAAAAAAAAAGTAGTAATAAACTAAACTAATCAACCACCCTAAACATATCCTGCTAAATTCATGGGTCAAAGCTATTGTTCTTTGAGGCATTATGGGATATGTTTTAAAAATGTTCCTTTGCAATTTTAAGCATTTTTGAGGGTTATATATATATATATATATATAGATAAGCATAAAGTACTGGGGAATGGTTGGTCATTGAACAAGTTCTTAATCATTTCAGTAGATTTGTACCTTCTGCTTTAAAACAGCACACAATTGAGTGAATTATATAAAATACCCACACATTCTAGCTGACACATCATGTACTAGATAACCCTGACATACAGGTCATGCAAAAGTAGGCACTGTGTAAATGAAGTAAATCTATTAAAGGAAAAAGTTTTAATGATGGTTTTATACAAAGTACTTTTTTATATTATTAATAGTGAAATTGAGAAACATTTTACTATTATACAGTAAAGAAACTTTGGTAACTCTTACAGCTGAAAATCTTGCTGTTTTAGTTTTATAACTAAAAGAATTATATAAGTAACAAAATATTTAAGTTCATTACAAGTTCTGCAAAAACACAATAACCGAGACATTTTTTGCACAAATCTGAAACAAAATTCTCATCATTTGTCAAAAGTATTTATTTCAATTGTAGCATTTCTTATTTTTATGACTAAATCTACGTAACGAGTACATGTATCAGATAAAGTAGCGGGGGTATTCTAGAAGATTCGCTAGTGTGTTACGACAGCGGGGGTCACGTGACGAGTATTCTAGAAGATTCGCGTTAAACTCTAGTGTGTTACGACAGCGGAAGTCAAGTGACGTTGGTAGCACGTGTTGAGAGCCTAGAAAATTCTAGAACAGGTGGTATTATCGTATATAAGTGCGCTAGACAGTGAGAGAGACAGACGAAGCAAAGGCAGTTAGAAAGAGAGAGTGGAGAACCAAGGTCAGCGGTTACGGTCGGCGGGAACCGAGGATAGCAGATACAGAGATCGGAAGTATAGTTGCTGACAGGCGGAGATAGAGACGGACAATTGAGTCAAGCACGGTAGAAAGTGAGTGAATTGTTGTGAACTATAGTGTGTGTAACTGTGAGAATTAAGTGTATTGCAAAGTTGTACTGAGGAAGAATAAACAAGTTTTGTTTAAGAAAGGACTTGTATCGTAGAAAAATTAACAAACAAACATACAGAGACGTAACAGTAGCATTTTCTATTTCCAGTTTATCAGGTATAGTTATTAATACTTTAATTATTCGTAGTAATTAAAATCATCAATTTTTTTTTTGGTCGGTTAAAATTAATTAGGTCAGCATTTAAGACATTCTCTATTAACACCCTTTCATAAAAATAAAGGTATAAGTTCATAAGTTCACAACATTACGAGAACAGTCGGCATCCACAGGTGTTATTTTTTTGTTATTTGTTTTGTTATTAATTGTTATTTTTTCTGATGGGGGGGCCAAGTTTAGGATTACGAGCTGGCCTAATAATTATGGAACACTCTGAGACGAGGCAGGTTTTTAAATG
>NW_013668456.1:94771-97790 GCF_000517525.1 Limulus polyphemus | reverse complement strand
TCCACGTCTACCAGTTCTACATCATTGACTGAATACATCTTACAACCAAAAATGACAATACAGGTATTGCACGTCTACCAGTTCTACATCATTAACTGAATACATCTTACAACCAAAAATGACAATACAGTTATTCCACGTCTACCAGTTCTACATCATTGACTGAATACATCTTACAACCAAAAATGACAATACAGTTATTCCACGTCTACAGGTTCTACTTCATTGACTGAATACATCTTACAACCAAAAATGACAATACAGGTATTCCACGTTTCCCCAGACCTCTACCTACTTGGCACCTATGCTCACAGGGATATAAATAACTTACTTGTACCAGTGGCATAGGAAACAGGGGTGTTTGATACCCCCCACTTTTCAATATGTCCCAGTAAAAATGCATCAAAATTAGGAAAATTGCTTTCACGAAAAGTAGAAGAATGCATAAAATTTAAAAGAGAATCCAAGAGCTTAAGGCGAGCCCTGAACCCCAGTCAAAATGGGTGCACATCAATGGCACACATTCCCTCACTTCAAATAAACTTTAGGCCTCCCTACTTCTAATTTGCCTCCTACACCTCTGTGTGAACATTATCCTTAAAATGAATACATTCTTATTATCAACACAGAAACTAGTAAAATCTTTGTTGCACACATATATACACTATTATATCGTGTGTTGATTGGTATTAAAACATATTTATTTTTACTAGAACATTTATTTAGAAATGTTTACTTACAGACAGTACTTTATCCTTCAACGTCCGTTCCAGTATGTATGTTGTGGCTTTCAACACGTCAGTGGATGTATTAAATTTTCCTTTAGGTTTATACTTTTGATGAAACTTCTGAATCTCCTTCAGTGCTGTTTCTCGATTTGAGAATACTTTCGAATAAGCCCTCTCAACCTCAAATAATAAAACAAAAGTACTAATATGAAGAAGGTTTTGTGACAGTTACACATCACCATCAATAAATAGCTTTACATTTTGTGACAGTTACACATCACCATCAACAGATAGCTTTACATTTTGTGACAGTTACACATCACCATCAACAGATAGCTTCACACTTCACTACCTACATATAGTAGACCATTTTCAACATTGGTAGACTAAAAACGTGAGTTAACTACATGATATTCAGTTTCATTCTAGAGATTGGACAGCTGCTAATATATTAGTTCTAACAAGATAGTGTTTGATGATGAAATTTAAGGGCAGGGAATGAAGGTTAAAAATGGAATATGAAGCATGGTGAGAGGATTTAGGATGAATAATGAGGCATGGAAAGAGGGGATGACTAAGAACGTAAGGCATATGGTGAGGGTGTAGGATGAAAGATACAGCCAGGAAAGGGGGCTGGATATGGAAGATAAGGTATTGGGAGAAGGTTTAGAATAAAAATACCACAGTTATGGCTTGCACTCTGGTAGCACTTTAGAAAACAGTAATTTTTTTTTTTACTGATGAATAATGAACTAACGATCTAGAAAAGTGATGCTAAGACTTAACCAAGGATTCTGTTGGCTTTCTTAATTCATCTGTTAGTTTCAGAATCTGTATAATCTCTTGGTATCATGTTACATTTTGGTGCTTCAATAGGATTTTTGTAACTGTTTTTATCATAATAAGAATAGGTTACGTCTTTTCTTTTTTAGTGTGGTTAGACTGCCACCTGTGGTAGAAAAAATACAGTGGTGTGTTTTTCAAAGAAACTTTGCATGTGTGGAAAAACAAGAGTTATAAAAACAATCAAAACTGAATCAAACAATAAAGAAAATGTCATCAATGTTTCATTTCCAGATTTGTGATTTCATAGGACTTTTCTGGTATAGTCGACTCTGTCCCTGGCAGCTCAGCAATAAGCTGATAATGGTAAAATTTGGGGGATGATCCCTGTAGTGGGCACAGCACAGATAGTCCATTACTGCTTAGCAACAAACAAAGAAAACAGCTGATTCTCAATTTCACCAATGGAGAAGTTGGCAAATTTAGGATCCGACTTGACACCTTTAGCTTAGATGTAACGTTCATTGTTGAATTCCAAGTTAGGATCCAGCTTGACACCTTTAGCTTAGTAACTTGGAATTCAACAATGAACGTTACGTGGATTTAGCTTGACACCTTTAGCTTAGATGTAACGTTCATTGTTGAATTTCAAGTTCCTCAGAAAACATAAAATTAATCTGACTAGATTAAGACTCTCTTGGGATTTGGATGAATGTGATAGTAAATATATATATCTTTTTAAGGCTAATTTGTTTTTTTTTGGGTGTAAATCTGCCCATGTACATACTGCAGGGGCTGATCTCCAAGTTTAAGCGTTATGTGCACTCAGACTTGATGTCGAGCCACAAGGAAGATTTTCAGGATGTACACATAAATAAAAAATAGTGTGTTTTCAAAAGAAAGGCTTTTCATTAATAATTCATTTTCTTATTATCATATGACTGTTGAATTGTGATAGCTTGTTTATATGTTTGCAGTACACACACACAAATAAATAAATATATATACATACATAAAATCAAAAGTAGAAATATGAATAGCTAAACTAACCACAGGCAGACCAAAGATTTCGATAGGCAAAGCAGCATCATGTTTGTCCTTCTCAGACATTTTACCATACTTTAACTCTTCCAAATCTTCATCTGGAAATTCAGGCACTGATGAGGAATAGGATTCAGGTGGAGATGATCTGGTTTTTTGGCTGAATTGAAAGTACGATAGCAGATTTTTTACAAAGACAATGATCGAACAAATCGAAATTTTTAGCTTGCACTGTGTGGAAAAACTACTGTAAAAATGACTAAGATTGTTTATCAAAAGTGTTATTAGTTAGCAATCATTGAATAAAAAAGCATATTATTATTATTATATACGTTTTTCTTATTTTTTAAGTCTAACGACTGGGTATAGATATGTTCTATTTCTGTACAACGTCGAATAACGTCAGTCACGAGTAAAAGGCATGGCCAGGTGGTTAGGACGCTCGACTCGCAATCTGCGGGTTGCGG
>NW_013668456.1:67926-93818 GCF_000517525.1 Limulus polyphemus | reverse complement strand
CCTACCCTCAAATTTAAATTCCTTTAGGCAGGATTAGAGTAAAATAATCTACAAGGCCTTGGGCGTGGTCAAATACATCAATCGAAAGGGTTTGACCTCCTGAAACTAAAACTGTAATTCGATCTCAAATTGTTCAAGAGATGATGGAGCTATGAGCTATTTGAAACCAAAAAAAACACTCAGAGCCATTCTATGAGCTGCTATGCCATGGCTAAAAACAGCAAACTAATATACTGAAATGAGCATAAAACTAAATATGTAACACACTCTTGTTTAAAGGTAAAATCAGAGTACTAGGCATTGAATCTTTGAGAACTGCATCTACTTGAACACCAGGGAATTCCTGTTCAGTTCAGGTTTGTTACAAAGAACATTGTCAGGGTCTTATGTATATGAGTGGGCTGAGGATTGTTCTACAGTAGGTGTCTGTGACTTGTTGGCGATAAATTCAAACAATAAACAGGATAGCACACAATCCACTTGTTTTAAAATAATATATTCAAAACAAGTCAAACATGTATACAATAATTCTTTACGCTATAGGAAATCACAGTTTTATCTAAAACTAAATAATTCTCTTTTTTTGTCAAAAGTCCACTTAGGCTGATTCAATTACTTTAGAATCCAATTGACAAGACAAATTATTTTTCTCTATTCTTATCAGTGAATAATTCACTTACGTTACCCTGTGGGTTACCATAGTTGTATCTCGAACTCCAAATAATTCTTTTTCTTGTCAAAAGTCCACTTAGGCTGATTCAATTACTTTAGAATCCAATTGACAAAACAAACTATTTTTCTCTGCTTTTATCACAATAGTATCAGTGAATAATTCACTTATGCTATCCTGTGGGTTACCACAGTTGTATCCTGAACTTCAAATAATTGTCTTCTGTTTGTCAAAGTCCACACAGACGGGTTTAATTACTTAAGAATACCCTTTGACAAGACAAATTCTTCTTCTTATCTCTATTAAACTGTGAAACTCTAAAATATTGCACTTTATGGCTAAACACTCACACGCCATCTAACTTTGCTAACTAATTTTCTAGACTGAACTGCACTTTTTCTCTACTTTTTACTTTACTTCACTTTTCTTCTTTCTTAACTTGCACTCATGAGCCACCTATATATATATACTTTGTTCACTGAGGCCTGGAATGTTCGACAAACTATGCGAGCAATGATTCAACAATACTCAGTCAACGAGAAACATACTGAAGATTCAAGTAATGTGACATCAACAATATTAGTAAAGCCTAGACAACAATGTTAGTGCAAACACAACGTATGACTCTTTCTAAGTTACGTAACTAAACCTGTCATAACTATCACCCTTAAAATGATTAACTGTTAACTCTCTTGTTAGGAAAAACTAAGGTCAGTTTAGGTCAGTGGAAACACCATATGTAAACAACAACCACCAGGATTAGCACAATAGTTTAGAGCAGTTCAAATTAGAAGTTCATAAACATATATTTCAATTGATTCACCTCTTCAAGGCTGGAATGATGCGATCCTCATAAGCTGAAAAACTATTGGGTGGTGATTTTCTGTGATGGTCAGAAGGTTCAGGTGGTGGAGTAGGTGGTTTAGGTTTTGGTGCCGGTGGGGTTTTCACAGTCTCCAGTTTTGGTAGTTTTAATTCTGATAAAAAAAATAAAGATACTTCCTACACTTCAAACTTTTAAAGAAAAGTATCATTCAAACAGTTTCCATTTTAAACTGTTTATCCATATTCTACTTATGATGAAAAAAATCACATGGTATATGAGAAAGACGTCTATATGACTGCACCGTTAAAAGAGATAATGCAAAGTGGGTATAACATAAGTTAAACCCACTCTTTGGTTCTCTTGATTCTTCTATACAAAATATTTTTTTAAATTTTACTTGCAACAGATTACATTATTGGCTAAAGATTCCAATAATGACAGTTGAAAAAAAAAAGGCATGATAAAAACAAAAGGGAAGAGGTTTAAAACAAACCAAATAAACTTCAATATCTAGAAGACTAGGTATACATAATTCCTTAAACAGATCAAATTTATTTATCTATCTAAAAATCTAACATTACAGTTATATTAATTTTTTTTTATATTTAAATGAGATATAAGCAACATTTCAATATTTAACATGAATTTTTAAATTCTAAATAAATGCACATATAAAATGACCAATATATATTGATAACCAGCTGTATGTGAGCCACTCTCAAAGAAAATAGCTGAAATCAGATAATAAAGGTACAACTCACCTCCTCGTGACATGTCGAGGTTAGGATTATACTGCAAAACATACAGACATAGAATTATGTTTATATATATATTATTAGAATATATTTAAATAAGAGTGTTTCAGATCACAGGATTCATTACAACAGAAAAACAGTAAAAAAATTAATCGTCCTAAATTCAATAGGTATTTCTGTAAATCAGTTCTTGAACTTTGTAATAAGCAGTAAATAAATATATATATATATACAGTACTATGATTACAAGAACCTCACACAATTTGGCATGTAATCCAAGTTCACCACATCACTTATTTCAAATTTCCATGCTTGAAGTTAGGAGTAAGAATTCATTCATTAACAGAGGTTTTGAATTAGGAAAAAACAATTTTTTGAAATTCTATATTCACACCATTTATTTATGAAACTTTAAAAAGAAATCTATCAGCTGAAATATTCTATCTCAAGCACTTAACCTTACATTAACATATTCTTCTTTATATCATGGGATATGTTTGGGTATTTAAAAATATTTGTATAAATATGCCTATACTGCTTAAAAAAACACCCTTAAAATGTAGACCTCAATGTGGCCTGTTCCAATGAATCTTAATGGGGGTGCACTTAGGTGTTAGTCTTTGTGCATGTATCAAAACTAAGATTTTACCCCATCCATTTCCAGCAAGTCTGGTAGTCCAAGTCTTTCATAAGCCTGCAATCGGTACTCATCGATTTCTTTCTTCTTTGCACGAGCCTTATCAAAATCTTCTACTTCAACTGCCATTTGTTTTTCAATAGTAAACTTTCCCAGTTTTTCTCCGACCTAGAAATTCAACAAAAGCAATATTTATTGATACATTTAGCACTTCATAATCTATATATAAAACTAATTAACTATATCAACTTCAGTGACATTGGTTGACCAATTTATATATATAAAAAATAATTATTTAATACAAAAAATCAACCAATTCAGTTTCTAAAGTATTTGTACACTTGGTATTTTCAACCTGAATAGTAATTTATGCAAAATGTGGGCTAAATAGCCCAGTCAGAAACCAGTAGGGTTCAGACACAGCGGTACCCAATTTAGAGACTGACCAGAGAAAGAGCTAACACTGAACATCACCTGCTACCTACACAGCAAATCTGTCAGTGTTGTGATGCTCCAACATCACCTGCTGCGTACACAGCAAATGTTAATAAAACAGCAGAACTGACTGTCAGTGTTGTGATGCTCCAACATCACCTGCTACCTACACAGCAAATCTGTCAGTGTTGTGATGCTCCAACATCACCTGCTGCATACACAGCAAATGTTAATAAAACAGCAGAACTGACTGTCAGTGTTGAGATGCTCCAACATCACCTGCTGCGTACACAGCAAATGTTAATAAAACAGCAGAACTGACTGTCAGTGTTGTGATGCTCTAACATCACCTGCTGCATACACAGTAAATCTTAATAAAACAGCAGAACTGACTGTCAGTGTTGTGATGCTCCAACATCACCTGCTGCGTACACAGTAAATCTTAATAAAACAGCAGAACTGACTGTCAGTGTTGTGATGCTCCAACATCACCTGCTGCATACACAGTAAATATTAATAAAACAGCAGAACTGATTGTCAGTGTTGTGATGCTCCAACATCACCTGCTGCGTACACAGCAAATGTTAATAAAACAGCAGAACTGACTGTCAGTGTTGTGATGCTCCAACATCACCTGCTACGTACACAGCAAATCTTAATAAAACAGCAGAACTGACTGTCAGTGTTGTAATGCTCCCATAACTAAAAATGTAGAGAATGTTTAGTAGCATATCATGACTCAAAGTGTTGACGTTCTGGTCCTCAGCCCATCAGGCTAATGACCAGGTCATGTTCGACCAATTTGTACATCCATTAATAACTAACACATAAAGTGACTTTAACATGTACAGCTGCATGTAAATTAAGAACCATGTCAAGGACTAAAAGAAACTGCAGTAATAATAACAACAAAACAAAAAAACGAATTAATTTTCACCTCTTTTAATTCTTTCATTGCATTCTTCAGTTTCTTTGCATACACAAATCTTTCTTCTGGAAAGAAAAATTAGAAGAAAATGGTTGTTTTTTTTCTACTGATACATTCCAGACAGTTCCACGATCACAACTGTTGTATTTAATATCTGTATATACTTAGCATTTGTCTGACTTCAATGTTTGCGTTAAAGGTGATCAACGTATTTTCTCATCATTATATCACGTTAAAATTTTTTTAAAGAAGATATCATTTAATTACTCAGTTAATTTTTAATGTTGATGGAGAGAAGTAACTCTGTGCAATAATTTTTTTTTTATTGCCCTACATTTCACTTAGTGTTATTTTAAATATTCTTAAATAAAACATTTTGAATGTAATATTTATCTCTTCAGTATTCTTTAACAAGACACTGTCATGTGCAACAATTCTTTAACAAGACATTGTTTTATTCATCAGTTAATTATTCTGTGTTATTTAACTAAACAATTTAATTTGCAACAATGACTTCAATATTCTTTAATAAAGGAGTTTTTACAACAGTTAACTACTGTGCATTTTTAACAATATGTTACAATAATAGTTATTCAACAATAATTATTCAATATTCTCTAATAAAACACTATTTTACATACCAGTTAATAATGCAGATTTTAACAATACACATTTTAAGAAAACACCAGTGCCTGTGTAATTCAATCATGAACGGTTCTATAATAAATCATGTTTAAAATTTTCAGTAAATAATTATTATAATCATGAGATTGGGAAAGAGGAGCAAAAGCCTCCAGAGATCCAGAGTTCCCAGCCAGGTCTGGGGCAGAAACTATAGGAGTAAAGAGGGCAAAGCCTCTTGAGGCTCTTGCATTTTGAACTAATTAGAAAAAAAATTAATGGCTCAAAATTGAAAAAAATACATATATTTCCAGTTTCCGATAGCTATTAATATTTCAACTGTTTTCATTTTCAGTTAGGTCTCAAAAAACGATCTTTTACAACACTGTTAATTTCATTTGTTCTAGCCTCATCATTTGTTTCAATAATTTTTATTTTACAAATATAGCAGATGGCTGGATGCTTGCATTGTTACAGTAGGGGTAGGAAGCATGTGTTCAAAGTGACAAGTGGAGAAAACTCTTTATGGTGTCAATGGTTGTAATTTTTGCCATAAAGAGTTTTCTCCTCTTGTCACTTTGAACACATGCTTCCTACCCCTACTGTAACAATGCAAGCATCCAGCCATTTGCTATATTTGTAAAAATTTCGTTGGTTGGATATCGTTATACATATAGGAAATCAAATTTCATTTTATTGACACAAACAACAATCTTACATTCTGACCTTTGACCGACTCTAAATGTGTACATTTGGAAGGTATAAAACGATCCAGATTTGTCCCACAGTCCACCGATCGATCAGTGGGTCGATGTAATCTACACTACTAAACCGCCACCCAAAACTTTTCTCATCAATTTCACATAAATCATGAGATCATCGTAGAAATGGTCAATAGATGCTATTCTGCAGACAGGCAAAAAATTCTCATACCTGATATTATGTCCAGGAAAATGTAAATTGTCTCCAACTCACCAGAAATTGCTTTTTGCTTCTTTACTTCTAGTTTTCGTAGTAATGTCACTACTTCTCCTTCAACGTACAGTGATACACTGAGATCGTCCAAAGGTGATATGACGTCACTTGTAACGGTAAATAAATCACATTTCCTTATTATTATAAAACATTAGAGTTTGAAATATAAAAACAAAAACTGTGAAATATAATTATAATAAACTATACAAGAAGAAGAAGAGTTGGTTAAACCTAACATTTTATTCACGAATAATTATATTATTACATTTTTAAGATGCTTATTTCGATAGCAACGTATCAGAAAAATAGGATTCATTTTATAAATAGTTTTTGATAACCTTAATGCAGAATTTAGGGGTGTCTTGTAATGACTATTGCTTGGTCATGTAAGAAAAAAACACTTAACTCATAAATTTGTTAATTTAATGTTTATCCACTGTCAGTCAAATACTTATTTCAAACAACGAGGAACAAGTTAGTCTTACAGTCTACCAATTATGTAACATAATATAAAGACTAGATCATATAATATTGATCTACTAAGTGCTATGTTCCATTTCATTCTAAACATAACTCGGAAAAAGACGAGCAAATATAGTGTTTGAATGAAAATGAAGTAAAGTAATGACTTACTTTTTTATCACATTTTCTTTATCTTTCTAAAGAGAAAAAAAAACATCAGCCATATGTGAGTGCTATAAAATTTCTATATCATGATATTCTATTGTTAAAATTGTAAGTTCAGTTCATTTAAGTAAATTTCCTGATAAGGACAACACAAAAAAGCATGTTTTTTAACTTAGCTTTCTTAATTAAAAATTTTCAATATTGAAATTAATTATATAAAATATTTAAAAAAAAAGTCAATATTTCTGGTTTACTTACGTTACTTTCTTTAACTTTAAGAGGGTCTGTGACTAGATTAACGCAAGATTGTATAGATTTAACAGTAGAAGGTATGTCTTTGGAATAGAATAATACAAAACAACAGATGAACTTTTTTTTAATTCAAGAAGCTTCTTCCTTTCTCTCCTCCCAGACTCTTTGTTCAGTATATAATTGGTATTCTGTGGTAAATGCTATTAAGTGAGATAAACAGGGAATTATTTCATCTTCAACAGAGCTTAGCTAACTGCTTGTGTGCATGTTATTAATGGCGTCCACGGTCACTGACGAGGAGTGGAATTCTCCGAAACTAGTCTGGCTCACACCTCCAATGAAAGAATGGACCATTCCAAGCTTTTACTTGTTGTTAAACAAATGTTTAAACAACTTGATTTATTCAATCATGTTATTAATACTTACAAAAATGTTTGGACTCTCCGATTCTTTTGCTATCATCTCTTCCCCAATAATATTGATAGCAATAACTCCAATCTAAAATTAAAAATACAAATAATTAAATTCAAAAAGTATTATGTTTATTCTATCGACTTCAAAAATGATGAAATATTCATAAAATAATGTCTGACTGAAGATACTTGAGCTCAGAATTTGTTTCCAAAGAGCCTTGGACCTAATTTCTAGTCAATTTTTAAAACAAATTTCTCAAGAAATTATCATTAGTTGGAAACTCTAAGTTAATATCTTCAGTAAAAATACTGTTGTAATGGTTTCTTGCATTATTCGGGTTCCTTTTTATTATTCAGTAAAAATACTGTTGTAATGGTTTCTGGCATTTTTGGGTTCTTTTTTTATTATTCAGTAAACATACTGTTGTAATTGTTCATGGCATTGTTCAGGTTCGTTTTTATCATTCAGTAAAAATACCATTGTAATGGTTTCTGGCATTGTTTGAGTTCTTTTTTTTATTATTCAGTAAACATATTGTTGTAATTGTTCATGGCATTGTTCGAGTTCTTTTTTATCATTCAGTAAAATTATTGTTGTAATGGTTTCTGGCATTGTTTGGGTTCTTTTTTTATCATTCAGTAAAAATACTGTTGTAATGGTTTCTGGCATTGTTTGGGTTCTTTTTTTTATTATTCAGTAAACATATTGTTGTAATTGTTCATGGCATTGTTCGAGTTATTTTTTATCATTCAGTAAAAATACTGTTGTAATGGTTTCTGACATTGTTTGGGTTCTTTTTTTATCATGCAGTAAACATATTGTTGTAATTGTTCATGGCATTGTTCAAGTTCTTTCTTATCATTCAGTAAAAATACTGTTGTAATGGTTTCTGGCATTGTTTGGGTTCTTTTTTTTTATTATGCAGTAAAAATAATGCAAAGTTCAATACACTTGTAAAAAAATGTAAAGTTCTACAAGATATTGTGATTGGATATAAATCAATAGATAAAAGTAAACAATAAACAGTAGTTGTTCAAATAATTTAATCACTAGTCAACAATGAGCCAAGTAATGAGTCATTATAATGTAGATGCCAGCCAATGATAACTACACAATCACGTACTTGTTAAATTTCCATTGTATCAAATCAGTAGTTGATCAACAACACTGTAACGGATCCACTAACTATTTCGTTTACTAAATAACACACTAATATTACAGTAGTTTTCCCAAAATATCTAAAAACTTTATGATATCACGTGTATGTCATATCAAATGTACAAGTTCAGAAAATTTGTAAAAACCTCACATCACCCTATTCTATGTCATGTCAAAAACCCCTCTAGTGAACAATACTAAAAAATTTCTAGAAACTACACATCACCAGTGGAGGATCCAGGATTTTGAAAACAGATAGGTGTGATGATTCTGAATGTAAACGAAGAGTTTTCGGGACTTCTTTGGTAGGAGTTAAATGGGTTATTTAGATTTGTTATAATGGTTGCTAGATGTTTTTATTGCTTTTTTATTTTTTAAAAATTTAATATGAAATACCACTACATTCTTCCCCCCCTCTAAGATATAATTTTTGCAATTATTTTGATTTTATTTTCAAAATGGGGGGGTGGGGTGTGCCTAGCCTGTATTCACCCTATACTATGTCATGTCAAAACTCCCTCTAGCAAACAATACTAAATGTTTGTTTACGCACAAAGCTACACAATTGGCTATTTGTGCTGTGCCCAATACAGATATTGAAATCCAATGTTTAACATTATATTTTTATACTGGTGAAATATTTTCTTAAACCTTCAAGATGGGTCTAGTTCTCAAGCCATGCTTATCTTGTAATGTGAAATTTCCCACTGGCCAAACAACAATACAAACATCTATATCAATAACATAGCTTACAACCCTACAACAATGTGGTCAATGATAGGTCAAGTAATATATAAAATAGCAATAACTGATCACATTATTGCACAGAAGAAGTCATATGTGGGTCAAAACAATATATATGCACTGGCCAGTGTTATAAATGGATCACAGTGTTAGAGACCAATTTATTTTGGGGTCATATAATGTTAACACTAGTCAACAGTGGTTCAGATTAACATAAATATGTATCCAAATGGTTTAGTGAGTGTTAGGTTATGTGTGTAAATACTTACAAGTTACAGTCGGGTAGGACTTGTGTAACATAAATATGTATCCTGAAGGTATAGCGAGTGTTAGGTTATGTGTATAAATACTTACAAGTTACAGTTGGGTAGGACTTGTGTAACATAAATATGTATCCTAAAGGTATAGCGATATATCCTAAAGGTATAGTAAAGGAATGTGTTGATGTACCTGAATGTTTTCTCAGCATAGTTTCTCTAAATAGGAATTTAACTATCCTATATTAATTTCCATTGTGTATTCGTGAATTTGATTGTTGAACTATACAAGCAATATAACAGCATATATAAGTGATATTAATTTGTTGATTGTAGACATACACTCATGGCATGGATTGCAAGAATGTAATATATATATTGTTGATTAAACATTAGTGAACAAAATAACACTTATTTTTTTATGGGATTGAACCTTAAAGAATCATGCTCAAGATACAGAAAGTTATATTATTTCAACCATTATTGAGTTATTTATATTCAGCTCACTATTACCTTGTGATTATATTATTCTAATCCACTAATGACTAGAATTTACATTAATCTGAACCACTGTTGACCAGTATATACATACGACAAGTCCTACCTGACTGTAGGTGTTGAATCTATTAACATGGTTCTGATGAAACACTAGTTTGATGTACAGAGCTGCTGAGTCCAAGAGTGCAGACTTTAGTTCTCTGGCCTTGTAGTCAGTTTCAACATTTTCACTAAGAGACATCTGTCTAATGAAGTACAATAAAACAGGTGATATGTGTAAAGTAACATCATAAAATTTCTTATAAATAAAACAATAACACACGCACATCCTCAGATGTTAGTGTTTATGTATACATCACATGAAGTCGATTTTAATCTGACCGACAGTTAACACTTTGTACGTGATTAAAAACAAAGAGCTTGTGGCTTTTCTAGTAAATATGAAAACATGCCTCACTCATCAAATTTGTATGGATATGATAAAGCAAAAATCCAGCTGATGAATACAGCAAAGTAATCTTACTTGTTAAAGTAGCTGGTCTGGTAAAAAAACCCAGTGGCACATCAGTATGTCTGCAGATTTATACTGCTAGAAACCGGGTCTTTCGATACCCGTGGTGGGCAGATAGCCCTCTGTGTAGCTTTGTGCTTAATAACAAACAATAACAACAACAACAACAGTCTGGTAAAAGAAATATGTTTAAAGTTTAAATAAAATATGTTTCCAAGTATATAATATTCCTGACCTAACTTAGCATTCTAAGTATTAAGACCTTGCCAAGCTGACTTAACTAGTAGAAACTTCATTGGAACAAAAACTTTGATCACCATTACTGTTTTTCTAACTTATATTGTACTTACACATATACTGTTTTCTCATTCAGATAAGAATAATAACCACAATAACTAGAGAAACGTCAGGAAATGTATCAACGGGTTAAATCTGAATCCTCTATCTCTGACCAAAGACTAAGCTCAAAACTGAATCAAACTATAAGTCCACTTACTGCAAGTTAAACTAGTGTTAACTTTGCACTCAAATTCAAGCAAAAATAATGCTCAACTCATTAATACAAACATACAAAGTTGAACAAGTCTTACGAGTTTCACCAGATACATAAAAGGGGTCTAAAGTTTAAATAAGACAAGTTAACACTTTAAAAATATATCACCCTTCACCACTGCATCGAATCCCTTCTTACAGGAGCAAACCCAGCTTTTTATGCAATAACTAAATATACTGATAAAGTCAACTTTGTACATTAATGCACTCAACATGCAAGATCTGTATACAATGGGAGTTGAGCTCTTAGGATTGGTTGTCACTAACCCTTATCCCATTCCCCCAACAAGAAAGAGAGCTTTCAATTTGTGGATGTCACGTACTATCTTCCATGTAAAAAAGTTGGTTAACTGCTAATCAGTGACTTGTGTGTGCTTACATTGCAAAACAGGGAAAGTTAACGTGCTACTTGAGTGACTTTCTGTGCCCAAACTCAGGGTATGCTATACTCTCCTGTATAGGATTCTCCTACTAACTTTATAAATATACCTGTCAAAGCTATACAACATACAAGAAAGAATCATACACTACTTAACACTAGGAATAAAAGACTTTATAAGGCCAAATAAAATAAAATATATACGTTTTAGCGCCTCCGTACGCTTCCTTTTTTTTTTTTTTTGTCAGCCGCCTTTTGGTGATTTTTTTCCCTTGTCTTAATTATCGTTTTTCGATCATATAAAGAAACAAAGAAGACTTCTGAACAAAAATGAGATGGAAACAGTTGACTTATTTGTCATAAATTCTGTATCTTTTTGATGAAAAAATGAAAAAAACAAGACTTCTGTTTAACATAGTCCCTTTGAAAACAAGTACTTGGCCTAATTATCAATTTTTAGTATGTCATTTAAACAATCTACGTTTCGCTTTACGTCTTCAGGAGCATTCCACTAAAATACAAACCGTAACTACAAAATTACTAGTATTAATATGTCTATTACACTCCAATGTAACTTACATAAATTAAATAAACATACACTAATTACAAAGACACACAAAAAAGAAAAACACTCGAAACAGTATTTGTCAGTGACAATACTAAATACTGGTGAACTTCTAATGGTACTGTATTCCCATTACATAACAACATTCTAGCATGCCATTTTTCTAGCCTCTAATGAAAAACAAGATGAGTTGTTATTAAAGAATCTCTTGCCATCAAGACAATTTAATGTCCAGGATTCTTCAGTTTTAACTCGATCCTAAGAGGGGATAACGAAAACAATTTTAATCAGTAAAATGAACCCCGAGATACACAAATTTATTTATTGAAAGTAACTTCGTTTTATTAAATATACATGTTTATTTTTTATTTCATGTATATTGATTTAGCTCTCATATCAAGGTCGGTGAATTACAATAGTAAAACTTGGCTAATTAGCTGGTTTTGAGAGGCGCGTAGCGTGAAAGCGACAAAGATGTTACCAGGAGACAAACACAAACAAAAATACACACGGTAAACGTAGTTAAAAGTGTACCGGTGGAACAGCACTAGGTTTACGGATACAACGTTCAAATTCAGGGATCGATTCCCCACGGTGAACAGAGCAGATAACCCAATGTGGTTTTGCTCTAAAACAAACAAAAAGTACAGTTAAAAATCGTTTCGCTGTGGGCTGGGGATAACAGCCCTTCAAGTTCACGTCGCCCTATTAACTTAGTGGTCCCATTTATAGTATTAGTTTCTCCAAAATTTGTGCCACCAGAGTATGCGAATTGAGGATCTGGTTAATACTGATTCCCAAACGAAACACAAGAACCATTTTTGAGCTTTTGAAAAGAAAGTTAATTTTTCGCAAACAAGGCACGGGAAAAAATGTCTTCTTTCGAAGATGATTTCCAAGTTCGGGGGGAGAGAGGTGTTAAAATGTTATATAATATATATAAAAGAAAAGAAATTAGTGATCCCCATTTTTATTTATTTATCACCAATAGAATTGGTTTCAAACTGTAAAACACTGCCTTATGAAGCTGAATAAAAACAGAATGGTTAGAACTCTAAATCCTTATATTAAGACGTACAGTACAACTCATACAGTTTGGCCACTCCTGTTTGTTTGTTGATTAATTAAGCACAAAGCTACACCATGCTGTGTCCACTACGAGTATCGAAACCCGGTTTTTAGCGACTTGAGCTGAACTGAACCACTTGGGGGTACGAACACAGATATGCGCAGAGTTAATTGAAATCTAGTTAAAATCTGATCAATTAAAAAAAGGGGTTACGTTTTCTTGAAATAGCATAAAAACTTTAACATTTTCACGCATAATTGAATAAAGACCAACGACCATTTTAAAGTGAATATTTGGTCATTATAACTAGTAATACATCGAAAAGTTTAGTATCATTCCTGTCCTCGTGCATCATATGTGTAATCGTGCAAGAACCGGTTAGATAAAGATTATTGTTTGTTTGTTTGTTTAGAATTTGGCGCAAAGCTACACGAGGGCTATCTGCGCTAGCCGTCCCTAATTTAGCAGTGAAAGACTAGAGGGAAGGTAGCTAGTCATCACCACCCACCGCCAACTCTTGATCTACTACTTTTACCAACAAATAGTGGGATTAACCGTCACATTATAACGCCCCCACGAACCCGCGACCCTCAGATTGCGAGTCGAGCACCCTAACCAACCACCTGGCCATGCCGGGCAAATAAAGATTATGAAGTAATCAAAATACAAAATATGCTTACCCTACATTTGCCCATTTTACGTTTCGAGGAACCTTTGGTTTTCGTTCAGATCTTATTTTCGGCTCATCTGGTACATCTTCTTCACCTTTTGGTAGTGTACCGAAGAGTAAGTCTATTTTGGAGGCTATTTGAAAAATAAGTCGGAAAAAATCTAAAATGTCAGAATTACTCTACTTGTAATTAAAAATAAAATAAAAAACTAATTCTGAGAGAACAAAAATCCATTCTAATTACTGGCGTGTTTCTATTCCACTAAGAATTTTAAACAGTTCTTGGCTATTCTAAATATTGGTGAGCTTTTAATTCCGCTAACAATGTGAAACAGTTTTTGAGCTATTCTAAATACTGGTGAGCTTTTAATTCCGCTAACAATGTTCAACAACTAGTAAAATTCCGCTAACAATGTTCAACAACTAGTAAAATTTTCTAAATACTGACGAGCTTCTAATTCCGCTAACAATGTGAAACAGTTTTTGGGCTGTTCTAAATACTGGTGAGCTTTTAATTCCGCTAACAATGTTCAACAACTAGTAAAATTTTCTAAATACTGACGAGCTTCTAATTCCGCTAACAATGTGAAACAGTTTTTGAGCTATTCTAAATACTGGTGAGCCTGTTTCACATTGTTAGCGGAATTAGAAGCTCGTCAGTATTTAGAATTTTCGAGCTATTCTAAATACTGACGAGCTTCTAATTCCGCTAACAATGTGAAACAGTTTTTGAGCTATTCTAAATACTGACGAGCTTTTAATTCCGCTAACAATGTTCAACAACTAGTAAAATTTTCTAAATACTGACGAGCTTCCAAAATATTGAATTTTCTGCTGGGGCTGATAAAGTTACGACGTAACTGAAAATATGATCAGTTGCCAAAAGTAACCCTGTTAAAAGTTGAATAAGAAATCAGAACTTTTTTTGTTCAAATTAATGTTTTAAATAATAATAAACTTCGTGAATCGAGTAAAATTTGCTTAAAATGGCAATTTAGTACTCTGACTATATAGGAGTTGTTGACTATAATTAACCAATAAAAAACGTGTAAACAAATTCTTTATAAATGGTGTCATACGTTTTAATGTACTGAACACGATAATCGACGTTTATTTTAAACTCCAAATTAAACAGCATAACAACTACGTTCTTGATAATTATTGTGATTGAACTATATTAACACAATGATATTTCACACATCTTTTAGACATTGATAGTTAAGCCTAATATATTTATTCGTTTCAGTATTATTTGCTCGCTGTTGACAAGAGTAACGCATCACATATTTGACTGGGTGACGTTATTCGTTTTTACGACGACACATGTTCCACTTGATATGCTATGAAAAAGGGTTCACTACTCCTGGTATGCCTTGTATAACTGCATGATAAAAACTAGTTGTTTTATATTATTACACGACATAACCACTGATAAACTCATCTAGTTTACACAGTATAACTCAAAACTATAAAAAAACATATAACACATAGATAGATAGATATTCTAAAACACACATAAAAAAAGTTTTCGTTTTCAAAGTCAAAAATTAAAAGCACACACACACTCTAGTTTAATAACGTCAATATAAGTATGCTATACACACTTGGCTTTTTGCACGTCAGTTTATTAAAATAAATAAACATTAATATTTACCAATAAGGTACTGATGGGAGAGGATTTGTAACTTGTAAATCTTAGTTTTTGTTTCGAGCTTAAGAACCAGTTCTTGAGGATAATGGGGATACCTAAATACAACAAAAAGGAATTCAGACAAAAAATAGTTATCGGTCAACAGATATGATTTTCAACACAAATCAAAGAATTATTGTATTAATTTAAAGTTTTTTTTGCCAAAAGAAGAATATACGTTTGTTTGCTTAACATGTAACTTATATATACTAAATAAGTTAAAAGAACGAACTCTGACTGCAGAATGTATCTTTATTCTTCTGTATTTCGCTTTAGAATGTACTCGGAGCCGTTTCGTAACCCAGAAAAAATTTAATTAGGCTAAGCTTGTTATTAGGCGCAAAGCTACTCAATGGGCTATCTGTGTATTTCCGTTCTCTTGACGAAAGTTATATATAGTTTAAATTTGTCCAAAATACCGTGAGGCAAATTACATAAGTGTTTAAAGATTGCTGTAACATATTTTTCAGCCCTAATTGTATATTCTTTGACGAGTACGTATTTTACTTGGTTCTGAAAGCTGCTCGTTCGTCACCACATAGTTAATATTATAATTCCACGGGCCTCTTTGATTAGTGGACCCGTAACTACGCTGTTGCTGCCATGTCAGTATGTCACTGGCATCAGGCCGCTTTTTAGCAAGTTGAATGTAGTGCCTTAGACCTTGCGCAATATTAGTGATGAGCCCTTTATAGAAAGTTAAATGTGTTTGTTTGTAATTAAACACAAAACTACACAATGGGCTATCTGTACTCTGCCCACCACTTACTTTTTAGTAAGTTTCATGTCAGATTGAAGAAATATATTACCAAACGAAAGAGGTTATAAATATAAAATCACAACGCCACGATCGGCAGTTTTTTGCACCACTAGATTTAATTTTACGGAACTATGAAATACAATTGCATCCGATGACGCCTATGGTTAATCTTCATAAAAACTATTTCTGCTTTAGTACAGGGCAGGTACTTTTTATCTGTTGTTTGTTTAACCAGTTGAGTATACATCAGCTCTAGTGTTAATTAGTTTGATAATTATTCAAATCAATTAATTCTTTACTGTTCAAATACGGCTTTTTATCAGAATATTCTAAAATAATGGAACTATCTACCTTATTTATTGTATGGTGTTACTTAATCAAATACAATGCTACCATATTTAGTCTTAGTGTTTTCAATGTAAACGGCGATATACGAGATAAACAGACAGATCAGATCCACTCCTGCTGTGGAACTGTTGCCCAGGGGGAGGGCAACCAGTTAGAAGCACTCAACGCCTACATGACTACTATTAACTGGTTAGCGGGATTTACAGGCACAGTCATAACGCAGAGCGTGTTCAGCAGCATATCGCGGCCCGAACCTTGGCCCTTCCAATCCGAAGTCTAGCCCCAGTTTAGTAACACTAGCACGAAATGTTACAGAGGGAATTAATAACCTGGTCTGCAATGAAAACAAATCATTGAGTCTTATTTTGAAATTAACGAATATGTAAAAATAATAAATGCTTTTGTCTTTCCAAAGAACAATTAAAATTGATGCGATAAATTTAGGAGTCATACGTAAAAGGCACCAGTGTACATATTCCAAACTAGGTTGACTGAAGTATTTTATTTTTTCAAGTTAAACAGGTGGTATAAATTATAACACTGCAAATAATTTTGAAAATTAATCACTCAAAGTTTTTCATTCTGCAATTAAAACCAACAGTTCAGATAATTCTAAACCAGAACATTTATCAATTAAAAAAATGAGAGAAAATCTAAAACCGATTATTTTCTCCCTCCTAAATATTTAAAATGAAGGAAATTACATTATTACAAAAATAAAGGCAACTTAGTCTGAAAAACCTAATCATTAGTGTTACGTAAGCGTAAATATGTTTTTACCGTTTGGACTGCCATCCTTTAGTTGTTGGGTCATGTTCGTTAAGTTCGGCTGCCAGGTAATTTTCATCTTCTCCGGACACCTGGACCACTCTGAAGTCTACTTTGTGTGGCATTTGTTCAAAAAAATTATATTAAAAACTGGTGAAAAACACAGGAAGTTAAGAAAATCTGACAAGCAACGCATTTGACGTACATGCTAGCCGATGACAAACTTCATGTTTTCCCTCCGTTATCCCCTAACGACCAAAATCCTCGTACCACGAGCTAACGATTGCCATGGCGACGACGTAACCGCAACAATGTGTTGTTTGATTTTTAGCACATCGATAGTATTCAGGAATATGTTTATAGTTGATTTTTTTTAACACGTTCTTCTAAAATACCATTTTCACTTCGGATTTCATGAACAAAACCAATTGATATCAGCTCATTTTAAAGTCAATCGATATCCCCAAGGTCTGAACTACATAAAAATGTTCACGCAGCGTATACAGATTTTTAAATATGTAAACACCGTCTACGTAGTACATTCGAGTATCGTAAATAAAAGAATGGTCGAAAATTTATAGGTTTAAGGGTTCTGATAAATTTAGGATGACAGATCGTCGTCAACAAAATTTTGTACACTTTTTTGTGCTTAGATTTTTTTTATTATCATTAAAACTTATCTTTTAATTCTAATAAATAGTTTTTTTCAAGTTATTAGTAAACTACTATTAAGGTATATAAAACAAGCCAAAAAATTAGAGGCTATTTCTAACGTTTACATTCTGTTGGTGTACTTAGAAATGTAAATATAGTAAGCAACTTGTGTGTTTGCAATTAGAGTACTTGTCAAACACGATTATCTACAGAAACATTGAATACCCGGGTGTAATATGAACATCGAACTAACACTTAATAAACTACTATTTTTATTCAGGTGATTATTCATTTGTTAGAGGGAGTTAATGAGGTCAAAAATGATTCAGTTCTATTCTGTCGCTTAAACCTTCAACGAGATATTTGTGTATGAAAAATATACTGAACGAATTAATAATAATAAAAAATTCCTACACGTAACAATGCCACGAAAACAAAATTTTAAGAACAACATACATCGTAAACAGTGTTAAGCTGATGACAAATCAATTTGTGTAGTTTAATTTTTGATTGATGTTAACCTTATATATTCATTACTTGGGGTGTACTATTAATCAGCAATTACAAGTTAATGGGTATGTTACCATACAGTTTCCATGGCAAGGACAGAAATATATTAAATATATATTTGGAAAGAATGAATTTAAATCACGAGGCATCCATGTATACAAAGTAAACGTTTGATTCACGTCACACAGAAAAAGTAACAATAAAAAAAAATAAAAAGAACAGCACATTTACCCGCAAACTCTGTTTACCCCATTTGCTTATATGGTTGATTAGAAACCGATAGACATACACGTTTATTTTAATACTTACGAAACCAAATACTCACTATACAGACATGCTGTAAAATTCAGTGATTGAGTGTGTAGCCACTAAAGAAATAATAAACAAAAGGTATACCTATATATATTTCAACTTAAGTTCACTGTATATGGATGAGAAATTTTATTTCACGTAATTTTTTTCTATTTATATGGTTTATTCCTGATGCATGTTTCTCTCCCACACACACACACAAGTGACACTGTTAATCATTAAATAGCTTACTGAACGAGAAAAGTTGGTTTCTTGAAAGTTGTAGAAACTGGATTTGATCAGATAACTAACTTTCTGTGAAGTCAAGCCGTTTGCTCACTACACACCTTGGAAATAGCCAATCTTTGTGAACTGTGCTATAATCTTTGCTCGAAACAGCTGTTGCCAGTAAACTTCAAGCTAAGAGTCTCATGCCAACACACTGTCTTTTAGAAAATCAAGAACTTGTGGCATACTAGTAACAGAAATTAAAAAAGTAAAATAAAATCCTTAAAGTATCACATTCATATGAAAGGCTGTCATAGCAACTACTAATAAACATAAAATTCTAATTAAAAGCAGGTGATTTTATCTAAAGTAATTCTTATTTAAAAGAGCTTCTATCGACTTCATTCCCAAGTGCAGAATGTGAAAATGTACAATTACTTTGATCTTGTTAAACCAATCAGATTGTAATGTCTGATGTACTCAGAAAATATTATCAAATAAAACTCTTAAAAATAAAAGCTAACATGTCAACAATTAAGGCACAATTTCAAAATTGTATCAAGCAGTCATAGTTTTCTGGTAAAATGTATACATTCAACAATCGAAAAAGTGATCAAATATACTGAACACTTGTCAAGAATGATCACTTCTTCATCATTTTTTTTTTTGGTCAGTCTGTAGTGATATTTCACTGGTACACAAACCCAACCTCACAAATGGAAATTGTGACTGGGCCAGATGATATTTTAAAAGGGTCACTAAAATACTTAACTCAGGCCTTGTGTTTAAAGAACTCAAGCATCACACTGTGAAGGATCACATGGTTTTTATCAAGTGGAGATAATTCAAAATACATAATATTGAAAAAAAACAAATATTTATATAAATAATATAGGCTTGATTTATCTTTAAAACAGGTTATTAACCAAACGATAAATATAGTACTGTAGGTCACATGGTCATCCTTTAAAGTTGCACCAGCAATCACAGTAAAACATGCTTTACTGTTATTCCTTCAAAACAATTTTTCTATTTTATTACATTTATTTTCACTAAAACACCAAAACTGTAAGACACAACATTTCTGCACCACCAATGCTTTATCTCTTGACAAAGAAAGAAAAATTATTTTTGGTCACCTGTCACATTTGATAGAATAAGAAAGTTCTTACAAAATTATATAAAAAAATTAAGAAAAATTCTGGTATTGCAAAGCATCTCTTACTTTAACTAAATTGTGACAACTTTGGACACAAATTACCAACAACTTTCAAGTTAACATTCAAAATGACTTTAAAATAAGTCTGGTAAACAGACCTTTCTTTTTTACTAACGAGTCTTTATTATCGTATAAAATACTTTCTCACAACAGACAATTTTTTCATCATCATGAATAATGCCAACTATTTAATACACAATTCGGTATATATACATATATATACACATGTAAGTGAAACGTATTATAATTATAGACAAAATAACAAAAGATGCTCGCACGAATGCTAAACCTATTGTGTCTTACAGCTTCTTTTCCCACATTAAGCTTGGGCAGCCAATTCATTTTCTACAGCTCTTCTATACTCTACAAAACCCCCTTCTATAGTATGTACGGTTCCTTCTGTACACACCCACAGCTCCTTGCATACCAACTGAATTAGTTGCTCATCGTGGGATACCAACACAACTCCTCCCTGTAAGAGTACAATTCATAAGCTTTACTCTAGCCTAAGTCAATGTACGAGAAATTATTTACAGTTAAATACAAGATTTTCTTATATTTTATCAGAATTAATTATTACAAATACAACAATAACAATTAATTACACAGATTTTTTTACAATATTGTTATTGTTCTACAGGCCTCATTTTCAAGGATTCCAATCCACAATGACAAAAGCTAAATACGTACGTAGCTTAACTCTTTAAACCTGTAATTTTTTGCACATTCTACTGGAATTATTTACACAATTTCTTAATAATTAACACCATACCTCATAAAACTTCAAATTTCATAATTTTGTGGATAATAATATGTTTTAGATTAGTTTTCAGCCAAAGAGCAAAGAGACAAATGTTATCGGGCACTGTCTGATGGGCATAAAAATCGGGATTTTTGGGGAGACGCTATAAGCGTCCGCTCTGGTTTAATGAGTTAAAGCTAATTGAACGTAGAAACTACAATAATTAATAAACACGTACTACATTTTTTTAAATATTTAAAATGTTGAATAAAAAAACATTATTAATAATCAAGCAAAAATAACATGAAAATTTGTTTGTTAATTTCACCTGAGCTATTATAACACCACAGCAATCTTACCGTGAATTTGTTTAATGCTTCTCCTAAAGCTTCAATGGTCTCAACATCGAGATGGTTAGTAGGCTCGTCAAGTATAAGAAAGTTAGGGCTGAAAATATATATCGCATACAGAGTTTTGTATTAAACCATACACAGTTGAAGTAAACAAGCATGACACTTCAAGAAAAAGTTAAGCCTAACCATCCCTGATTTTGAAATTACAGACAAGAGGGAAGTCAACACCTACTGCCAACACTTGAGGTGCTCTTCTCAAGTTGTCCAAGTTGGCAGTAATATGGCTTAAACCATGTAACCTCAGATCCAGCATGCTAAACACTGGTACCAACTACATGTGCTTGTGACAATGTACAGAGTTGCGACTATTTACTTCAGTGAGTGCTTGTGATATTGTACAAGAAGGTATGAACTGTGATTACTACGGGGAATGCTCGTGATATTGTACAACAAGGTATGACTGATTACTACGGGGAATGCTCGTGATATTGTACAAGGTATGACTGTGATTACTATGGGGAATACTTGTGATATTGTACAAGAAGGTATTACTGTGATTACTGTGGGGAATACTTGTGATATTGTACAAGAAGGTATTACTGTGATTACTACGGGGAATGCTTGTGATATTGTACAAGAAGGTATGACTGTGATTACTACGGGGAATGCTTGTGATATTGTACAAGGTATGACTGTGATTACTACAGGGAATGCTCATGATATTGTACAAGGTATTACTGTGATTACTACAGGGAATACTTGTGATATTGTACAAGAAGGTATGACTGTGATTACTACGGGGAATGCTTGTGATATTGTACAAGAAGGTATGACTGTGATTACTACGGGGAATGCTCGTGATATTGTACAACAAGGTATGACTGTGATTACTACGGGGAATGCTCGTGATATTGTACAACAAGGTATGACTGTGATTACTACGGGGAATGCTCGTGATATTGTACAACAAGGTATGACTGATTACTACGGGGAATGCTCGTGATATTGTACAAGGTATGACTGTGATTACTATGGGGAATGCTTGCATTATCATACTATGGTGTATAATTGTGGTGGCGTATTACAAATGTTTTAAGTTCCAAATTTTACAAGAAAATATCTAAAAGACTAGAAAACCAGACTCACTTGTCACATCCTCTCTTTCACAAATTGCTAATAGCTCTCTTACCGATGTTTTATACTATATTATTTATAAACCAACAATAGAAAGTCAAAGTTTTAAATTATCAAATGAAATATTATATTACCTTGTTTTATGTACAGAGAATAGTCTATATCACCTCCATTTCGAAAAATTTTCTCATGGGAATCACATGGACAGGCTTAGCTCAATTTTTTAAAGGCTCTTATCGCATAGTTAAAAAGCCAGAAAAATTATCATAGTTATAGAACATTGTTTGCTTTGTTCGTGTTATTATTCTGTGTCCTTAGGTGCATTATTTAATTAAATACAAATTATTTAGTGTAGTAGTACAATTAGCATAAAAAAGTAGGCTTAAGTTTCATCGACAGTTGACAGCAGAAAAACAAAAGACCCAGGTAAATACTGTATTTCTTGTTTTTCACGTGTATTCTTTATTTATTACTATTATTATAAAAGTAAATAAAACATAAAAACTGGAAACTTGTTAGGTTAGATTAGGTAAGATAATGAAATATTAAAAATTATTCACAAGATATGTCCAAAAGCAGCTCGTGCATTACATAATTCGATACAGTAACATGAACTACATATTTGCCAAGTGATTTACAACTTGTGTGGCAGAGTTATTACTTAAACAGTTCGAAGGGCAATAAAAAATTTAAATTTAGATTGAAACAAATGTATACTGTTAAGAGCTTTAAGCTAATTAGGTTATATATTTGTGGTTTCCTGTTACAGTTTGCAATCACTCTATAAAGAAATAAAAGGGTAATTTCAAGTTATTTCCTTTTCTTTTTATGGTGGTTACAAGGTCAGACAAATCAACCAACCCCTTAAAGAGTTAAGGTAGAGAAAATAATGGATAAAATATATAGTTTTTCTGGATACAAAAAGTTTAATATTTATTTAGGAGATTTTAGAGATTACACAAATGAAATTTCGAAACTTTCAGATAAAGTATTTTAAATCTTTCCATGAAAATCACTTTGGAGTTGGAGCGGTCAACATTCCAGCTCTATGCATTTGCAGACAAATGTTTAGTAAAAATACATCATTAAAAATTCTGATTTGTCTATAAAAGACTTGTAATGTTTAATCAAAGCTTTGGAAATTTTGTGAAGATACACAAAACATTTTAAAAGTTAGAGTATTAAAACTCTGATTGTTATTTTGGGGTCAGGAGGTCGGTGTAATCTACCAAGCAAACAGCAAGAGGGTTAAATAAAATTCTAATTGATTCTATAGCATGCATTTGACATCATACATTTACTAGAATTAAGGTTTATTTTATAATCCAATATGTACTACAGAAATTAATGATGTATAACTGTCTAAATCATTAAAGATTATCCTTTTATAATCCAATACGCACTACAGAAATTAATGATGTATAATTGTTTAAATCATTAAAGATTATCCTTTTATAATCCAATATGCACTACAGAAATGAACGATGTATAACTGTCTAAATCATTAAAGATTTAAAGATTATCCTTTTATAATCCAATACGCACTACAGAAATTAATGATGTATAATTGTCTAAATCATTAAACATTTAAAGATTATCCTTTTATAATCCAATACGAAATACAGAAATTAATGATGTATAACTGTCTAAATCATTAAACATTTAAAGATTATCCTTTTATAATCCAATACGAAATACAGAAATTAATGATGTATAATTGTCTAAATCATTAAAGATTATCCTTTTATAATCCAATATGCACTACAAAAATTAATGATGTATAACTGTCTAAATCATTAAAGATTTAAAGATTATCCTCTTATAATCCAATACGAAATACAGAAATTAAATATGTATAATTGTCTAAATCATTAAAGATTATCCTTTTATAATCCAATATGCACTACAGAAATTAACAATGTATAACTGTCTAAATCATTAAACATTTAAAGATTATCCTTTTATAATCCAATACGCACTACAGAAGTTAACAATGTATAACTGTCTAAATCATTAAACATTTAAAGATTATCCTTTTATAATCCAATACGAAATACAGAAATTAATGATGTATAACTGTCTAAATCATTAAACATTTAAAGATTATCCTTTTATAATCCAATACGCACTACAGAAATTAATGATGTATAACTGTCTAAATCATTAAAGATTATCCTTTTATAATCCAATACGCACTACAGAAATTAACAATGTATAACTGTCTAAATCATTAAAGATTATCCTTTTATAATCCAATACGCACTACAGAAATTAACAATGTATAACTGTCTAAATCATTAAAGATTATCCTTTTATAATCCAATACGCACTACAGAAATTAACAATGTATAACTGTCTAAATCATTAAAGATTATCCTTTTATAATCCAATACGCAATACAGAAATTAATGTATAACTGTCTAAATCATTAAAGATTTAAAGATTATCCTTGAAAATTCATTCTTTTAATCCTAGTCTTAGAAAAGCCATTGAATTTTTTGTTCACAAAAGTGTATAAACTGTCCATAATTACTACTTACAAAAGCATGGACATTGCAGCAAAAGCAACCCTACTCTTCTGACCACCAGAAAGACTTGCAATAGGTTGCAAAGAAAGATCACCCGTTACACCGAACCTTCCCAATTGTCTTCTATATTCTTCTGATGATTTACCTAGTGAATAATAATTGTATTAGGCTTAGGAAAAGCTAAAAAAAACAACTAGTATCTGATATTCTTGACTAAAATGAGTAGAATAAACCTTTTTCATTGTTAGAATGCTAAATAATAGATGTAATATTTTACCTTGAAAACATTCTTGTCTTACGATAAAATGATCTCCATACAAGTTTAGTTTTTAACCATACAACTTCAGACACAAAGGGATAATGTACGAAAATACTAAATTTTATAAGGGTGAATTGATGAGACACAAGGTAACCATAGTAACTTTCCACCTCTCCTAACTATTTCATTAATATTTATTACTATTTAGGACTTTCTCAATTTGTTGATTTAGTCTTAAGTTTTACTTTAAATGTACAAACAAATCACATTTATAAGTAGATATAAATGTGATTTTTTTAAAACAATCTTACACTTCGTATTTGTAATACCTGTTGAATGTCTCGGGAAAGGCACAACAATTGGCAAAATTACATTAAACCTGTATACTAGTTGACAACTCAAGAACAGGAAGAGAATTATGTATTGATTTGCTTTGATAGAATTTGGTGTTATCAGAGAGAGGACTGGTTATCTTGATGTGTTGTATTATGTCTTTTTTGATTCATATCAGAAGAGTAACAGGGAAAACTGATCTGTTGTCTACAAATGATATGTGGTCACAGTAAACATTTTCTGTAACCACTCTACATATGTACGTGTGGACCACTCTACCATCACTATCCTATCTGTGTGTGTGTGGACCACTCTACCGTCACTATCCCATCTGTGTGTGTGTGTGGACCACTCTACCATCACTATCCCATCTGTGTGTGTGTGTGGACCACTCTACCGTCACTATCCCATCTGTGTGTGTGTGTGTGGACCACTCTACCGTCACTATCCCATCTGTGTGTGTGTGTGGGACCACTCTACCGTCACTATCCCATCTGTGTGTGTGTGTGGAGACCACTCCACCGTCACTATC
>NW_013668456.1:66086-67036 GCF_000517525.1 Limulus polyphemus | reverse complement strand
TCCCTATCCCATCTGTGTGTATGGACCACTCTACCGTCACTATCCCATCTGTGTGTATGGACCACTCTACCGTCACTATCCTATCTGTATGTATGGACCATTCTACCGTCACTATCCCATCTGTGTGTATGAACCACTATCCCATCTGTCACTACCCAAGAAGCCCTTTGTTCAATACCAGAACTCACAAGTTGTGCTGTACAATGAAAAAATAAATCACTAAAACACTGTCTGTCTGTCTATTTATGCAGTTGTCATTTAAATACAAAGTAATGTGTGTGTGGTGGGGGGGGGGATTTGCAGTTAATTATAAATTTTAGGCCTAGTGGTTTCTAACGGTCTGCCATCTTATGGCATTTAGACCATAACTGTTAATAGTTTAGTTTAAATATTCTGGGTTAAGCCACATTTCAATGAAATCATTATCTATTAGGTGTACTTCAAAGTAACTACAAAGCATCGTAGATTTTAAAGTACACCTGGAAATCCTTCAGCTCAAAATTATTATCGTGATGCAGACATAACTAACTGATCAACAAGATGTCGATGGAAATATTTTACACTTACCTGGAAATTACTCAAGAATTCTACTGGTGATACCAAAATATTCAACTAATTAATATAATGATGATTATCAAAAGTATTTTACACCTTCCTGGAAAACCCGCAGTTTATGCTACCAATGATACTGACCTATCTAACTGACCAAGATGATCCTGATTGGAGCATTTTACACCTACCTTGAAACCCTATAGCTTCAAATACCAATGATACTGACGTGTCTAACTGACCAATATGATGCTGTTTAAAGTATTTTACACCTATCTGGAAATCACCCAGCTTGGACTACCGATGATACTGTCATGCCTAACTGACCAATATGATGCTGTCACATCTAACTGACCAATATGATGCTGTTTAAAGTATTTTACACCTATCTGGAAATCACC
>NW_013668456.1:63420-65365 GCF_000517525.1 Limulus polyphemus | reverse complement strand
CCAGCTTAGACTACCGATGATACTGTCATGCCTAACTGACCAATATGATGCTGTCACATCTAACTGACCATAATATGATGCTGTCACATCTAACTGACCAATATGATGCTGTCACATCTAACTGACCAATATGATGCTGTTTAAAGTATTTTACACCTATCTGGAAATCACCCAGCTTAGACTACCGATGATACTGTCATGCCTAACTGACCAATATCATGCTGTCACGTCTAACTGACCATTATATGATGCCAATCACAGTATTCTACACCTACCTGGAAATTTTCCAGCCAAAAATTCTACAGATGATACTGACATGTCTAATTGATCAACATGATGTTGGTTAAAGTAACCGATCTTCAAGTTTCTATGTGCATGACGGAATCCACCTGTGGGTTCAAGTTCACCCGTTAACAGCTTTAACAAAGTGGTCTTTCCTGACCCATTGTCTCCTACCTATAAATAAATAAAGAAAGAAATGAAATAAAAGTTTGTTGTCAGCATCCAGATCTTGCACTCATCTTTATTTTACTCTTTTGTTTAGTTCTTTACATATACTTATAAGGCTTTGCAAATGGAGGTTAAGACTGATAGATGGCACATCCCCACTGCAATATGGGTCATACTTCCGCAGTCACCTTCAAAAAGCAGGATACATCTTATATCCCATGCATTGATGACTTGTGTTTGGTTATTCGGTTCTTTACATATACTTATAAGGCTTTGCAAATGGAGGTTAAGACTGATAGATGGCACATCCCCACTGCAATATGGGTCATACTTCCGCAGTCACCTTCAAAAAATAGGATACATCTTATATCCCATGCATTGATGACTTGTGTTTGGTTATGCAGCATTTCAGTTACGGCTTGTTTTGTATTAAAAAAAGTGATATATACACACAGATTTGTTATATATATTTGTTTATTCATACTTTCTTTACAACTTACTGTCCTCTCCGATACTTAAGGTATGAACATAGTCCCTTAAAATAACTATTATTTACTGTTTGTTGTTAAGCACAAAGCTGCACAATGAGATATCCGTGTCCTTCACCAAATCTTAAGCTCAAATTTTAGCATTACCAGCCCTCAAGCTTACTGTTAAGCTACTGCATAGCTTTATTTAACGTAAATTATTTAACTCCATGTGCACGGATGGAAGATCAAAATGTATAAGGTACAACCTTTTACAGAGTGCCATTCAACATATTTGATGTTAAAAGTTGTCAACTCTTAATTTTACCCTACAATGCTGATTTAGTGACAGTTTGTAGTAGAAGAGTAAACATACAATATACAGGCATATCTACAGTATCCAATTAGAAGTCTCTAGAGGTCATGCAAACGCAATGTGCAAATTGTATGATGGACAAAAGTATTTTTATACTTCACACAACCATCACCTTGTACTCAGACTTGTTCGAGTCCAAGTCAGACTGATGTCGTAAATTCATACATATATCTTAAGAACAAATATTTTTGTAAAGGATCTGATTGTTCGTGTACAACAGACTTGTACAATTTGTGAAAAGCTTGCCACGTGTCATGTAAATACATGTAATAAATCATGTAAATACATGTAATAAATTTAGAATAACCATAAACGTTCCTTCTCCAAAAATGTGAGCATTTATTTGAATCATAATTTTTCACTTAACTTCTCCGATATCTTGGAAAATTAGCAATAATCAATGAATGAAAAACTTCAAACACAAAGTATTAAATAATTCGAAAACACATATCGTATTTTTCGGAATATACACTGCACCCTTATTTTGAAGACAAAGTTTTTGGGGAAAAAAACACAGTTGCATTTGAAAGATTTTTATTGAACAAAAGTTCAGTTTGATACTTTAAAAATTAGTATATATTGTTCTAAACACAAAAGAGCTCAAAACATCAAAATAAGAAAATACCATAAATCAAAAAAAGGTTTACTGTTA
>NW_013668456.1:55817-63410 GCF_000517525.1 Limulus polyphemus | reverse complement strand
ATTACCCATTCAAGCCGTCTCCAGCCATTTTTAGTCTCAAAGTTGGTTCTATAAGTAAGTATAACTACATTTGGTATGTAACATTATTTCTATAGTATATAATTAACATGAAAAATATCTCAGACAACCTCTAATTTTACCAAACATTCAAAAATTTAAGAAAGCTGTGCCTCTTGCAAACCATAAAATTTACCCTTTTAATGCTAGTATAAGTAAAATTAGTGTGTTAAATTTCTTCAGATTTTAACTAGATTTGGTATCTATATCTATCATTGTAGTAAGTGTATATTTGAATACTTCAATTATCAGTAACTTACATGAACATTAATTTTTTTTTTTTGTAACAAATTATTTAACATGTTAATAATAGCCTAACATGGACCATTTGGAGTTGAAACATTATAATTCTAGTAATATGTAGTTTAATAAATTTCTCCCACTTTTGACCTTAAGATTTTATTGTACTTTATGTAGTCTTATCAAACATGATAGACCATCAAAGAAATTAAAAATTATAATTGGTCAATCGTAAACATTTTTATGTCTTAAATGCCTATCTGTTTGTTCATTTACTTTCATCTTGCAAATATCTCCATTAGAATTTTCTCAGAAATGACTAGGATCACCAAACAGTCAAAAGCAAATATCTACTGATTTTTCTAGGTAACTTTAATTTTGGGAGCATACAACATTTCTGACGTCAATCAATTATTTATATCTTGTATGAAACATACATTTCATACTTTACATGCAATACTGTAAGTCTTTCTTTCTTTTTGCAAGATGATTTGTGATAACCTAGAAATAAATTAATGAGGTAAATATTTGTGTTTACTGTATTTTTTGGAATATAAGATGCACTAGTGTATAAGATGCACCCTTATTTTGAAGACAAAGTTTTGGGGGGAAAAAAGCTAGTCGCATTTGAAAGACTTTTATTGAACAAAAATTCAATTTCATACTTTAAAAATTAGTATATATTGTTCTAATAACAAAAGAGCTCAAAACATGAAAATAAGAAAATACCATAAATCAAAAAATTTTGTTTGGTTCAAAACCTACAAAATATTTAATGGTTTCATTGTAATCTATTTTTTTATTATTTAGGGAGCATTATAAATAGTTATGTTTTTAAAAGAAAAAACTACTATTGTTATAAATAACACATTCAGTTGAACAAAACTATGCATGCCTATTTAAATATATTTACACATGGCTTGTGTATATCATATATATACATATGTATTCTTCATATCTTTGGTGTATAAGATGCAAGCAGATTTTGACATCAAATTTTGGGGTAAAAAAGTGTGTCTTATACACCGAAAAATATGGTACTCAAGGTATTGAAGGATATTTAATAAAATTATTTCCATAAAAAAAAGTCCTAAACAGAACGAAGAGAAAACAATAAGTACTTAATTTAAAATAAAAATACTCCACACTGTATATAAACATAAGAAATTGTACACTTTTAACCTTGAAAATGTTCTTGGGTACCACTAAAAGGCCGTGTTGTAGTAGAAAGTTTTATTTATTCTAGACAAACGTGAATACACCATAAAGAGGCAACAAACTACAAATAGCTTCTATAAACAAAGTTAGTAAAAATACTTACTATACAGATACGAGATTGCATGTTAGCCGATAAGTTCACACGACTTAAAATGGACACACTAGTTTCATAGTTAAAAGACACTTCATCCAACTGAAGAACTGGAGGTGAAAGTTGTTCAGGATCTGGAAACCGAAGAGTCACAATAGCTTCTTTCTCTACAGCTTTTAGTTCTGGTCTATTGAATAAACAGTATTAAATATATCCACAACTCAACTGTTGAATAAACAGCATTAAATATAGCCACAACTCAACTGTTGAATAAACAGCATTAAATATAGCCACAACTCAACTGTTGAATAAACAGCATTAAATATAGCCACAACTCAACTGTTGAATAAACAGCATTAAATATAGCCACAACTCAACTGTTGAATAAACAGCATTAAATATAGCCACAACTCAACTGTTGAATAAACAGCATTAAATATAGCCACAACTCAACTGTTGAATAAACAGTATTAAATATAGCCACAACTCAACTGTTGAATAAACAGTATTAAATATAGCCACAACTCAACTGTTGAATAATCAGTATTAAATATAGCCACAACTCAACTTGAATAATCAGTATTAAATATAGCCACAACTGAACTGTTGAATAATCAGTATTAAATATCACCACAACTTGAAGAACTACAAATTAATCACAACTTAAATATTGTTAAGTGTTCAATCACAGTATAATCAAAATTTTACGCCAACCTATTATGTGAAAGAACATTCACCAAAATTGGTTTAATTCTAAAAGTAAAAAAAAAATAAGATTCAATACAGTTAAAGTATTTTGAACGAAATATTTATGTCCAATGTAAACTATAAAAATTACAAATATAAACATTACAGCCTAAACATTTCAAAACTTTAGCAGTTGTTTCGTTGAACAAATATAGTGATATCTCGGCAAAGAAAGAACAGATTATAATTTTATATTATGTCTTGTCAATATCTGTGGTATGTATTTATAATTGGTTGAACATTCTGAAACCCATATAAGGGAAGACAAAAAAAAAATATATGAATAACAAATGAGAAATATGTAACATGGCACACAGAGATGAAGATTGGTAATTTATTTAAATATGTGTTTGAAATTGTGAAATTAAAATTGAAGTATACAATTTGGAATTATAAACTACGTTTTGATGCCAAGCTTATGAACATACATTGATAACAAAGTATTTTAATTTCATTTGGAATGTAATTCTGTAAAACAAAGTCGTGACATGCACATATTGACCCTCCCATATGCAATAAGCCATATCTACTTATGTAAATTCTTCATTGTTTAACCCCTCTAGCCTGGTGGAAGTATATTGCCATTAATAAAAATTAATAACTTTTTAATTACACCATATCTGCTGAAAGAGACATTTCAAAGCTGAGCATGATATCCATTGAACATATTCAAGCCCAAGTTAGATTTATACTGGTAAACTTACAACCGTATCTAAAACCAGTAACAAGCATTTGTGTTCTGAAGGTATCTATAAAAGTAATACGCTTGCATTTGTCTGTCTCGAACTTTTTCCCGCAAATTTCTCAATCAAATGCTACAGTTTGCACATTTTGTTCCAAATTGTATGCTTATCACTTTGTGAACACGCATTCAGATGCTTCTGCATATTCAGCTAAGTTTGCCTTCATCACAACTTTATATTTACTTTACAATAATTTAGCTTTGGTTCGTTTCATAGACTGCTATTAACACATTTTAGCTACTTTTTTTCTTTATTACAGGTTTTATTCTTTGTTTTTGCGAATTTCTTTGTTTCAAATCATAAAACTGTCATACACTGAATGTTCAGAACTGTTTCGTACTCTGTATACTATTACAAGTACCATTACTTTATTGTTTACTTTATGTGTAGTTTCATTAAATAGTTATGTCTATTTGAGTTTGTTTGTCTGACTGCATACATTTTTTTCAGATAGACCAAGATTTATAAGTCTAACATATAATGCCTGCAAGAAAGCGTAGCTTACAGGATGTGCACGAAAATGATAGAATAAGAAATATTCCAGCAAAAATCAAATGTTTTGCGAGACCCAGCTGATACTCTATTATTCACTTATTGACACTTTCATAAACAGTATTGGTTAGAATGTTTAATATATCTAATTTTATTATTTTTAGTTAAATATATATTTAACACAACCGAAGTCGTACTTACAGTTTTTCAAGCATTTTGATTTTACTCTGAACTAGGGAAGCTCGTTTAGCATTGTAGCGAAACTTGTCAATGAATTCCTGCAAGAAAGGTTCCAATATATATTTCTACACATATAAATATAATGATGATGACAATCTAATGGAAAAGTATGGTTTGGCTGGAGAGTGTTACAAGATAATTTTATATCTTAAGAAATATGTTACTATTCTTACAGCACATTTATTTGTTCCTTTTTTTTGTGTTATCTACATTTAACACATTTTTGTTTAACCAATTGTATTTTCATTTGATTGGTGGCAATGTTGAATTTTACTAAAATAGTCTACATCTGTTACAAATAATTTTATTTTCTGAGGGAAAAATAAAAAAGCTTACGTTTTTACGAACCTAACGAGTTTCCTTCTGAATAACATTTACCTTGCTTGCACATTTACGTGTTTAAGATAAAAATCAGGTTCAAGGACAAAAAAAAAATATAGAAAACTGCATCGTATTTTGGAAAGTCAAGAAATAAAAATACAGCAAGGAAAAATAAGTAAAAGAGTACAAAAAGAAAACTTGTGCTGTGTTTTAAACAAACTGATCAATTAAATCTTTTCCCTAAACCCAAACAGCGCCTACCTGAACGTGGGCCTTAAACTGTTGTTGAGCTTCATATTCTCGCTGTTGATTTTTCAGTTTCTCAGTCATAGTCTTAACAAACACTTCATAGTTACCCCGATAACATTCTAATCGATGACTATGGAAGTGTATAATGTCAGTTGGTACGGCATCTAGAAACTTTCGGTCATGACTTACAACAAGAAGAGTAGTGGGCCAGTTCTAAAACGAAACATAATGAACGACTAACTCAACTTGTTTGGAATATATACGCAGTCTTCGATATTTAAGCATGTTAAAGTTTAAAGCTATTATTTTAACAATAAGATTGGAATTTTAAACTTTTAAGTAGATGTACACAAGATTTATATTTTTTAAAAAACAGATTTTGCTAAACGATAATATAAAAATTATGGAACACATTTTAACATCATTATAAAACTTTTATACTGAACACAACTTAAACACACAAAAACATCTGTATTACACTTTAAGGGCAAAGCTACTAATTTTGAAGTACTAACCACAAAGAAAGCAACCAGTCAGCAACATCCTAGTACCTACCATCTACACTAAGGGAAAGACTGTTCCTCTTATAATGCACCCACGGTTTAACCCTATTATCTCAGATCAATTAAAATGCTTACGACAACTTTTTGTAAGTTACATTCAAAATATAATTAAACAAGTATTATCAATGTTTGTTACTAAACTTGGCATTAACAAGTAGTCTATAATTCAACATTTTAGAGTAAGTTTTAATTCAAAAAGAAGTATTTAAATAAATTCTATACCTTTAATTTTTAGTTGCAGCATACAGCTTATAGAAGGGCTCAAGTCTTTTCTTTTCTTATTTTTTCCCAAGTACAAACTTTTAGCTTCGCCATCTCTTGACAAATTAGAGCTATAATTACAGTTTTGGACTCGGAAGGGGGGGGGGGGTTAAACCCTTTCAAATCGATATAAATGACCATGCCGAAGGTCTCAGATTAATTTACTCTAATCCTGCCTAAAAGATTTTCATAAGTGCCACAGCTATTGAGGATTCCCTTTTGTTTATATCACTCAACACATTACTCCTTTCTAGATTTTTTTTATTCCTTTACACGAGTTTCAGTGTCAAAATAATTAAATACACAAACTATAGATAATGACAGGCCAGAATACAAAATTCGAATATCCTAGACAGTGACATAACTACAAAAGATGGGTCTCCCCACACAAGTAATTGGGCCACCCTACCTTTATTTTTCTATAACTGTAGTTACAATTCTGACCGATTTGCTTTTCATGAGCTGAGAGACAGTGCAAAGTACAATAAAATCATAAAATTAAATTAAAACAAACATTAATAGGTTAGAAGCTAATAGGCCATTGGGATAAATAATAATTATTATAATTTGCAGGCATTTTAGAAAAAAAAAAGACAGTATTATGTATTTTATATTTGTCAACTTATTTTACAGTATATCGACAATTTCATTACATTTATTGTTAGAATAAAGAAAATATTACATTAAGAATTAACTTTTCATAAAAAAACAAAAAACTTTTGATTTTCATCCAGGAAGTTCTAAGGGTTATGAAAACGAAATATGAAAACTGCAAGATAAAAAAAAAGTATTTTTATTTTTAGCATGAAAATTACCTTTCACTCTGACTCGTTTAAGGTCTCTTAATTCTCATTCAAATCTTTATTAAAAAATACTGATTTTTTTTGTACAATACTTTTTAATGTTTACTAAAAGCTTGTCAAATTTCATTATGGTACATATAGTACAATTCAGAATTAAGGTGAAGATTACTAACAGACCGCTGATGTTTACACAGGGCTAAAAGTATTTGCACAGACTGAAACTCAGCCCACCAGCTCCAAATATCAGAGTTCTACTTCAGGGCTCACCCGTGCCCTCAGACAAATACACTCATTCAGAAACTCTACTACAGGGCTCACCCGTGACTCCCAGAATAAATGCACTCATTCAGAAACTCTACTACAGGGCTCACCCGTGACTCCCAGAATAAATGCATTCATTCAGAAACTCTACTACAGGGCTCACCCGTGACTCCCAGAATAAATGCACTCATTCAGAAACTCTACTTCAGGGCTCACCCTGTGACTCCCAGAATAAATGCACTCATTCAGAAACTCTACTACAGGGCTCACCCGTGACTCCCAGAATAAATACACTCATTCAGAAACTCTACTACAGGGCTCACCCGTGACTCCCAGAATAAATGCACTCATTCAGAAACTCTACTACAGGGCTCACCTGTGCCCCCAGACTAATACATGCATTTAGAAACTCTATTACAGGACCCACCCATGCCACCTGACTAATATACTCAGTTAGAAACTACTTCAGTAAATTAAAAACAAACAAGCAATTTACATGGCTTTTTTACAATAATTTCAGTCTTCTTTTGCTTTTTTTAACTATTTATGTTACAAAACAGAAAAATAAATACCATCTTCATTCTTAAACACGAAGCTTATGAGTATTCAACGAGAAACATTTGGTAGTATCTTCTATATTTGATATCCATTTAAAAGAACTACTTAATAATTAAAAATACATGTATAATACAAAAAACAGATAGATATTTTAATTTAAAATAAAAACACAATAAATCACAGATATTGGGAAGGTCCACGTTCCTTCTTTCGGAATAGCTAGAGAAAATATGAACTTGGAATCAATTCCAGTATATCAAAGGAGGTGTACCTTCCAAAATCACACAGTTTATCAAGTTTTAGTTAATATTACCTGCAAATATGTTTCTAACCATATAATGGCTTTCATGTCCAACATATTAGTGGGTTCTGTAAAGACAAAAACAAAAATCAAATCAAAATAATTATAGTATAATCAAAAACGTTACACCACCATATATTCATACCAGGTACACTAAGAATGTATTCTGATAACTCAGGTTTCCCCAAGTTACAGAAGCTGTAAAAACAAGGCCATATAACAGTGTAACCCACATTTTTAACACTACATACGTTAATTGTTTTAATTGTCACTGGGACTTATACGATTTTCTAAAAACTTCTCTGCTCTAAATTATTTGTGCAGCAAATTGTTCGTGGGTTCATAACTTTGTTAGTTACAGGGTTCGTAATAAGTCAAAATAACAATGTTTTGGGTCTGTTTTTTTTTTTTTTTTTTTTTTTTTTTTTTTTTTTTTTTTTTTTTTTTT
>NW_013668456.1:47327-54947 GCF_000517525.1 Limulus polyphemus | reverse complement strand
AATAAGTCAAAATAACAATGTTTTGGGTCAGTTTTTTTTTTTTTTTTTTTTTTTTTTTTTTTTTTTTTTTTTTTTTTTTTATGATTAGTTTTGTGACAGACAAAAAATTAAATTAGTCAACACGATGGAATATGTGAATTCCTCCAATATTAAATGGTACAAAAATAAGTAATATAAACATTCTTATACATGCAAATTAGAGATAAAAATTTCCTTAATGATCAGCAACAAGTTTTTCAAATAATTAATGAACAATTCTTAAACAAAATCAATATTCAGTAACAACACATTAACAAGTAACTCACCATCGAGCAGTAGAATGTCTGGCCTAAATTAGAAAAAAAAAACAGCAATGTGAAGTTATATATATATAAAACTGTTTAATTATACAGACTGGTACCTACTGAAGGTGGAATTGTGTAAGATGAAAAAGTAAAATACTTAAATTTAGATATAGTATTTAAAAGTTCTTTCACTGTAGTATATGTAATTCTCCTACTGAGCAAAAATAAACAAAAAAATTCATTTAACTCAAAAAGAAGCGAAGATATATTGAAACATTAGTTTTTAAAGATCCTACCATAACTTAATTAATTCATTCAAATAAGATAATTTTATTAACTGCTACATAATGAAACAAAATTCTGAGAGAAAAGTTTCCCAAATACTCTAGGCTCAAGATTAAATGGTATTTTTAATATTATTTTACACACTTATAATAGCACGTTTAATTATAGTGATTTAAAGGGTTTACCAGACTGGAAATAATTAGTTAATTAATTTCTACACACTTTAATATAATAAATTTGCTGACAGAGTATGTTACATTAGATCAATTTATTGAAACCTAATAAAGAAAGACATCCAATACTTATCAAATATTCAAAGCTCATGATATTTAAGCACTTTATAACTGAATTTAAGTTGAAGAAATAAAAAAGAGAGAAGTGGATTAAGCCATGTTGGTAGTGACTCAATCTATAGATATCGAATAAATAATTAATAAATTAAAAGAATGTGAGAAGTGCTAGTATTTGATTACCTATGCAAGAAAACTTACTTTGAGAAAAGTGCTCTCGCCAGAGCTATTCTCATCCTCCACCCACCAGAGAACTCCCTAGAATTAAAAATGGAAAGTTGTAGTTAGTGTATAAAATATGTTTCCATTCCTTAAATATAAACACTTTTTTTTTTTATGTGATTTATTAATGAAAGATTTAAACTTGCCTGGTTGCTTTTCTTTGCATCGTAGCACTAAAACCAAGACCTGCTAAAATCACAGATGCTCGTGCCGGTGCTTTGTCCGCTTCTATGTGCTCCAGTTCTGCATAAACTTGAGCAAGACGAGAATTGGTTAACGGATCATCTCCATCTGACCTGCAAAAACAAAATGTGGGAAGGATCCTGGTCTCAACTCTCACTTTGCTAAATAAAGTCTGTTCAAAAATTGATTCTAGCCTGCCAAGATAATTAATGTTCAATTTTTGAAGACTTCACTAAATATACATAATATTTTATTAAAAAAGTTGACAGATATGTAGTCAAACAAAAGAATTTTTCTTAATGAGTTATAAACATATTTCTCAGCATGTGTATTTTGCAAATTCAGCACAAAAACACACAAAATAAAAACCTCCAGAAACCTTATATGTAGATCTTAGTTAAAAATAAGCCACTTATTTGAATTCTTTAGACAAAAGAATTATTCCTTTTTTGATGTCAATAAATTACTCCCCCATAAACAAGTTGCTATCCTAACAATTACTTATTTACAGAACACGCAGACAGCTTAAATCACTCACCCCGCAGCATTTACTCGAGCCGTTAACTCTTGTTCTTCTCTTAACAGTCGCTGTCGAACTTCATCACATTCTAACACACTTTGAAGAGCCAAAGTATCATCCCCCACCACTTCCTGTTCGACGTGTAACACAGAGAGATGCGAAGGGATCATTAACTGTCTCCTATAGAATGTCACATTAATTTAGAACAGTTTAACAAAGTCTCATATCAATCTACTTTGTTTCTGGATAACAAAAAAGATCAACATTTTATTTCACTAACACTAACCAGACTAAATTAACCACATGACAAGTAGCATAAATTTTAATAACAAGCAGTTTAGTTAACTGAAGATAGTTTATTAAAGCCAAGACAAAAATCACTGCAATCAGGTTTGTTTCCTGCATATGAATGAAATTCAGTAGAGAAGATATATTATGACAATAATAATACTGATTTTAAGCTTCTACATTTTGTTAATAGGTCATTACTGCCTCAATTTATTTAGTGTTTTCTTTATATTTCAGGTGGAAAGCAGTTTAAAGACAATCTGTATAAGAATCACTTTTCAAATTTTATTTCAGAACCCTCAAAAAAAATACCTCCCCACATAAAAAATTTAACAATTTTCAAACACCTATTTCTTTAGGTGATGTTTTAATTGTGTGAGATGGTGATGTAAGTTCACTTAAAGTTCTTACTTTTCCATCTACATTTACTGGGACAGAAAGTTACATCACTCATAGAACATCTGCGACACATGGTCACATCATTCGTGAAACGTGACGTGTCACCTGCGACACACGGTCACATCATTCGTGAAACGTGACGTGTCACCTGCGACACACGGTCCCGTCATTCGTGAAACGTGACGTGTCACCTGCGACACACGGTCCCGTCATTCGTGAAACGTGACGTGTCACCTGCGACACACGGTCACGTCATTCGTGAAACGTGACGTGTCACCTGCGACACACGGTCACGTCATTCGTGAAACGTGACGTGTCACCTGCGACACACGGTCACGTCATTCGTGAAACGTGACGTGTCACCTGCGACACACGGTCACGTCATTCGTGAAACGTGACGTGTCACCTGCGACACACGGTCACGTCATTCGTGAAACGTGACGTGTCACCTGCGACACACAGTCACGTCATTCATAGAACACAATGTAATGACACACAAACTACTTATCAATATTCAACAGATCATGCTTTGCCAGCATAAGGCATTATATATATTATGGTTAATAATTTTGTTCCCTTGTCAGATTTATAGCTTAAAATATTTAAAAATAACTTGTACATGCCTCTCTAGTTTGGTAAAATACAAATTATCACATTTGGATCTAAAAAGAAATATAAAATTAGATGTTAAAAGTATCCAATCTGACTATCCATTACATTGATATCATGCGCAAGAGAGTACTTTTCCCAATTCCATTCCGTCCCACCAGACCGTATCGTCTTCCATTCACAAGAGTCAAATCAGCTCCTTGAAGAAGTATTCTGTAAAAGAAAACCAATACTAATACAATACTTTATCTCTGCTAAGTTGATAAGTGTTTTTAAGGATAAATAAACCATGTTACAAAAGAGATTACTTGATCTCTCTCCTCACTGTAATTTTTTTCAATTATTATTAATCTCAATAAAATAAACTAAAAAAAAGTCATGAGCTTGGACCAATGTAATTGTTATTAGTGTTTTCTTCCTGATAGTACAAATATTAACATTTAAAGTTAATACATTACCTTAGGTACATACCAATTAATCACTTTATCAGCTATAAAAATGATTACTTGGAATCAGTTTATTATAAAAAATAATTAAACCGAGGACTGAAATTTGAAATAGAAATAACAGACCAAAGTAATTTTATCATAGCTTCTAGATATTATTTCACATCTCAATCTCCTACAAATAAAACAACAACCAGATTTTCTAGTTCTCCCAAGTTTAATAACTTGAGTGCCCTTATCAACGCATTCATAAAATTCCTTTTGAATCTGATACAACCACTGCAGATAGTACGATTCACCACACTATAGTTAACATGCATTACAATGAAATCGCTTCTCTACAACTAAAAACAATGCAAGTTGGAGTAATCCCACAGCCAGAAGCTGCAGAGTTCAGTTAGTTTTCAGTCTACTACTATCTCACTTGTCTTTCCTCCTAGCCTTTAGATAAAAGATGTATTGAGCAGAGGAACTAAATGAGACCACAACTGTTACATGTTTCCATTTTAAAAGTAAAATAATGCCTTCTTTTAGCATTACTTCAATTCAAAGAACCCCATTCCCACGTTGCTGCTGGATAACCAGCATGTAAGCAGACTGTTAGGCTTAGAAATGGGTAGAATTTATACAATTCAACATGAATAAGCTGCCATTTCTAGCTGATTAACAAGTTTATAGATAAAAGTATTATGTCGAAGAAAGTAAACGTCAAATAGAATCAACAACTGAACATTTTTCATATCAGTACGAATGTGTTCTATTTGAATCACTTTTGATATACATCTTTCACTGCTGTATGAGAAATGATAAAGTAGCTGATGTTTTATGTAATTATGTCTCCTTGCCCATTGTTTAGATTTATTATTTTCAGTCGTCAGTGCAAGTGTTGGGGTGATAAGCTTAAATTTTGTTAATAGTTTGTTCAAAAAAAGAACCATTAGTTATTCGTCAATCCGACAAGTGATGGTTCTTAGATATAATTTTAATCAGCTAACAGTCGTATATTTTACTTCAATTTAAAAAAAATAAGGTTATGTTTTTTTGAGTAAAATCGTATTTTTCGGTAATGTGTTCTGTACACAACTTGTTATGCTGTACGCTGTCATATCAAGAAATAAGCAGGGGTGCTCACTACGTCATCTTTTCTTAGCCCGAGAGAATTTATTTCCTAAAACAGATAAGACTTCTTCTACCAATCAATCCCACATGCTTGCAGTATAACTCAATATAATATGCTAGCACTTAGTACTCACAAGCTTTAAACCAACATAAGCCTTCTTAAAATAAATATTAAGCCCAATCTATCATTTGAGTCGCCTCTTTTTCATTCAGTTATAACCATTTCGGGGAATTCAACCCTTAACAAATAACCCTGGACAAAACTAAACCTCTTGTACTGGTACTCGTAAGCCTACTTACTTGTCTCCAAAAGCAACGTCAAAGTTTTCAATTCTAATATCCTGTGTCTTGTTCATTCCTTTGGCTTCGAGTTTAATTTCTTTCTTACTCACTGACTGACTTGCAGTTGCTTCTGTATTTGATATCAACTGACTAATTTAAAAAAAAGAAAGAAGTGATTTAATAAAGTCATGAAAACAACAACACAAACAAATACACTGCAATAACATGAAAAAAAAACAGTATCTTTAGTATAAAACAAAAGTATTAAAGCACCAAACACAAGGATAAGACTTACTTAGTGGCAGGCTTATCTGTTGTATCTCTCTTTTCTTGTTTCTGTTTTAGCTTAGCTTCTGCTTTTTCTAGTTTTCTCTGATCCACTTGCTAGTTCATAACAATAAAACAATTCTTAGAGTTCAATTAACACAAAAATATACACTTACAAGCTTTCCTCTGTACTCGGTTATCTTGTAAGAAGATTCTTTTATTAAAAAGTTTTCTTATAAAAAACAAAAAATATACATACAAAATGCTAATTCACAACAATCAGTTTTAACTTTGGAAAAAGCAAGAATTTTGTTCTCAGTTGATGAAACAAAACATTGTTTAACCTATATATACATATATTGAAAATTCCATTCATTTGTTATCAATTATAATTAAACCATTTAGAGATTTTCTTTTCTAATGCTTAATTTTTCTTTGAAGCTGCACGCTCATAACGAAACTGGTAAAAAACATTAATACATTGATCTGAAATGGAATACTATCATTAATCAAACAGTTTGACCTGTTAGCCATGACTACATATTGTCTTAATGTAGGTGTAATGTAAGCTTGAGTATCTTGTTGTCAAATGAATAAATTAATAAATGACCATCTCTGTGATTAATATATATTACTATTTAACAACTGGTGTGGTGTCCTTATTTGTCTTATTGTAAGTTTACTGACTTACAAGACTTACTAAGGATAATTAGATGATACTTATTAATGTTTTAAAAGTACACATGGTCTTCTATAATTAAGATTTGTTTAAAAACGTACACTTGAAGAGTCCCACCCTAAGTGACAGAACAGTTAGGATCACATGATTAATATGGACCTGACGATTTTACTGTAGAATCCACAGGAACAGTCCTACAGTTTGCCAGCTTTCGGAACTTAAACGTTAACTTTTATAGGTATATACTTGTATCAGATGTTTCCACCAGTGTGGTGATCATGAAATATGTAGTTAGTTTCAATCAACATTACATCTTTGAGTTTAAAATCTAGTTTTGTACAGGAACTGTATCAACGTAATTTAATAAAAAACAAATTATCTTACATGCACTATTTCTGATTCCAGTATCAAATTCACTGAAATACGAGTTGTTTTTATTCACTACTGTAGAGAAACTTTGGTGCAAAAGTACAACCATCCAGGAACTTAATTAAAACAAGCTTTGGTTCAATTGTTATATTTGAAACACGAAAATCAGAATACACTTCAAAATGTAGAATTATCTATGGATCTGTAAGTGTAACAATCAATGGTTCAAATTGCTGTAACCCAATCATCGATAGTAATTTGGTATAATGGCATAACCTATACAACATCAGCCATCATCATGGTAGTACATATTGCAGTCAAGACACATTATCAAGCCCACACACAGTGGTAATGGTGTAAAAAAAAAATGCCCATGTATAGTGGTAATGGTGTAAAAAAATAGCCTATGTATAGTGGTAATGGTGTAAAAAAATAGCCCATGTATAGTGGTAATGGTGTAAAAAAATAGCCCATGTATAGTGGTAATGGTGTAAAAAATAGCCCATGTATAGTGGTAATGGTGTAAAAAAATAGCCCATGTATAGTGGTAATGGTGTAAAAAAAAAGCCCACGTATAGTGGTAATGGTGTAAAAAAAATAGCCCATGTATAGTGGTAATGCTGTGAAAATAGCCCATAGATAGTGGTAATGGTGTAAAAATAGCCCATGTATAGTAGTAATGGTGTAAAATAGCCCACAGATAGTGGTAATGCTGTAAAAATAGCCAGAAATAATTTATGACTAGCATAAATATAAATACTACTTACATTTTCTTAGTTGTATATTATAATAGCTAAGTTGTATATAATGACATGGTCTGAAATTGACTAAATTTGTCAAGTATTAACTCTCTCTCGCTACAGGCTTAGTCGATTCGACCTAAAAATTAACCCTCAATTGACCTTTAATTTCCATATTATAACTATTAATATGTTTTATGTATATTCACAAAATTTCACAAGCTTTCAGTAAGCATTATGAATCATTTGTAGACAAAAAAATCTGAATTTTTAATGGTGTATTTTCACTAAAAATTTCTCCATGAACATATTCAGTCAAAGTGTTTACTGCTCCTAGTGCAAAGTAATATTCATGTTAAGGTTAAAACACTTTTCTTCATCTGAAAAATATCAAATTTCATTTGTGTAATCTATAGAACCTCCTAAATAAATTTCAAATATTTTTTTCAGTAAAACTGTACATTTTCTCTGCCCTAACTCTATACAAGGTTGGTCAATTTGACTGACCTTGTAACCACCACACACACACACACAAAATTATATCAGTCCTGGTTGTTAACTCATTGTCATAACACATAATGTCTGTTGTAATAGCACCCAAATGCATTGGGGATATCCCATCTATCAGACAATATCCA
>NW_013668456.1:32050-46424 GCF_000517525.1 Limulus polyphemus | reverse complement strand
CTTATATACTTGTTCATTAAAAACAATATAACTTTCATAATTACAGAAAGGGAGTAAATTTCTACATTGAATTCTAGTAAATTTAAATTTGGGTATAGTTATTTCATTATTTATAAAGTTATCAAACAAATTATTGAAAACCCTGATCAAATCTTTTAGGTCTGTTTTAGTATACAATGTAGTAAAGTCATATGTAAAAATAGAACTGTCAGTTTTTGAAGAATTTAAATTATGTAAACATTCTAAAACTGGAATGTTATTTTTTAATAATCCAAAAATAATTATTCTGGTTATTTGAAGATGGTATTTTTATTTTTTAAAACAAGACATCTAGAATATTGTTAAGTACCATGAAAACAGATGACTGTATTCAAAGAATTACTAATATATCTGAATTTCACAGGATTTTGGAATAGATAGATGGGATATCCCCAATGCTTTTGGGCGCTATTACCACAGGCAATCTCCGTTATGACTTTTGGATAATGACTGGAAAGTGGGAAGGTTTTTTTTTGTTGGGAAGGGGTTTTTAAATAGTTTTGAATTGATACATATTGCATATGTTTATATCGGATAACATCAAATTTTCAAATTTCACTCTCAGATTCAGAATGATAAATGATCCAGATCATTTTTTATAGTTTGATGAAGGAGTCTCAACTTTAACGTGCCATGAAATTTGATACAAATCCAATCCCACTTTCCAGAGTTATTAACTGCAAACATGACCTATCTTCCAATTATGAACCTGCATCAAAGTGATCAAGAATCCAGATCAGGACCAAATTTTGGGGAGAACTGTCCCATATTTACTTCCCATCTTGTGTGAAATTTGTGGTAAACATCAGTCTATTAGTTCGAGACACCCAAGAAGAAACATAGACAGATACACTCACACACATACGGACCCAACTGCAATACCGTCTCCCATAACCTTAAATAACATTAAGCTTGTTACATTATACATCTGTTTATACTTCAATTTTATTGCTCTTTGAACTGTATGTAACTAATATTCGCACCACACAAGTTGTAAATCATTTGGCAAACATGAAGCTCATGTTACTGTATTGAATTACAGTGATGCACAAGCTACTCGCAAGTTGCTAGTGAGCGTACCTCGCAAAATATTTTTATTAATTATTTATTTTACCTAATCTAATCTAAAACATTTTCTAATTTTTATATTTTAGTTACTTTTATGATAATAAATAAAGAAAACACACAAAAAACAAGAAATATAGTACTTACCTGGGTCAGTTTTTCTTTTTTTTTGCTATTCACTGTTGATGAAACTTAACCCTGATTTTTTTATACTAATGGTACTACTGCATTAAATATTTTTTTATTTAATTAAATAATGCACCAAAGAACACAGAATAATAACAAAAAGCAGACAATGTCCTATACCTATCACAATGTTTTGGCTTTCTAACTATGCAACAAGACCAGTTAAAAATTCAGCTAAGTTCATCAATGTCTTTCCTGTGGGAATAAAGTTTGAACTGGAAGCACAATTGACAATTCTCTGTACAGCAAACAATGTAACATACTTGGCTTTCTCTGGGTTATCAGTTATATAGCATTAAATGTCAAAGAGAACTACTAGCAATTTCTGAAAGACATTGTGACAGGTTGTCATGGCAAGAGGGACCCAATTATCTATTCTAATGCTCTGTAACCAAATAAATTGAAGGCTATAAAAATTATCTTTGCCTGAACATTGACAATATTATAATGATTAATTTATGCTAAATTTTGTACTTCTCGGAGGGGTGGTAAATAAATTAGAGAAGTGGGGATAACTAGATAGCAAAATTCTCACACTAGGGGAACTTCAATTTTAAAATATTGTCGTAAAAATTAAGAACTTATAATATTAAAATGTGGATTATTAGCTATGTTTTTTTTATGCCAAGTCTATTCATATACCATGATCAGAAAGTAGTTCAACTAAATATTGAACGTAACTTGGTAAAACTTCATGACACGCTCAGAAAAGGATGCCTATAACTAGAGGGTTAATTCATCATCTTGCAATTTGGCAAAAATGCTGAACCCATGGCCACCATTGAGCAAATATTTCTGTATCATGTTTCAGGTCAGCAAGACACGGCACAAGTTATTCAAATAGGGTATTCTTAACACATTAGTGAGGCTCTGCCAAGAACAAAAAAAAATGCACTGAAATTATATGTTGGAAATTTGAAAAGGGCTGTTCAATTCTGCAGATTTACAATGTAAATAAAATGCCAGTCGAGACACGATAGTTGAGATACTTAACCCACTGACTGTTGAGTTGCTGTATAGGACACGGTCCGCCTCTGGTAGTTGAATGCCAGTGTACAGCTTGCAAAAATTGGGTTAAACAACTTCAGTGGGTTGAATAGCAAATTCACCTTTATGAAGTCTGTCATATATATACTTTTGTGCAACGAGGTATAAATACAGATTAGAAGGCAAACAATAGAGGGAAAATGAAAACAAACAGAATGAAAAAATAAAATTGATAATGGTTCAGTATAGTTTTACAGATACTCCCCTTCACTTTGGCAAATAGCAGGCTTTTCAACTTGCCAATTTGTGGCACTAATTGCAGTTGGCAAATTCGTGAGCATCTAGTCCTAACAAAGCTAATTTTTTAGCATAATTAAATTTCAAAAATCATATCTCAGTCCTAAAGGCGTCTCCTTTAAGACTTCACCTAGAACTATTGATTCAGAAAATATTTATCAATGACATAACTTACCGAAACCATGTCGCGTTGCTTCATCCAGATGCTTTTAATTTCATCAGCATTGTTTTCAAACTGTTCGGCCATTCTCCCAAGATGTACAGGGGCATCCAAAACTTTGTGTTCCTTGTTATCTGGTTCTTCCAGGTTTCTAGAAAAACAAATCAGATCCCCAATTTGACACAGATGATAAATAATATCCAAGGTGATCAAGTTTTCAGTACATTTTGATGCACTCAAAAAGATTTCTTTCTCTCCTTTACATCAATACTCTAATTAGAAAAAAAAATGTACATTGTACGTCTTCCACTCCTGCGGTCAAGAAAAATATTAGTCTCGTGGAGTCACTTCATAACCTCAATCGTGTAAACATGGTATCATTCCAGATGCTCGTCTCTCTACTGTTTACAGTACATTTCTACTTGATAGTAAGGGGACCAAAACCATAAACCGTATTTGAAAAAAATCTCAGTCTTGTTCTTCGGCAAGTTTTCTCACTCAGAGTTCAAAAACACGCAGAATGATTTGTCTAATAATCTAATGCAGTTTTGGGCAACCTGAACTAACCCATAAGCTTGAACGTCTCGAACACCCTCAAAGGCTGCTAAACCTAATTGTCGGACATAGGCCAAAAATTATACACTTGAGTTGTGTGTGTGTGAAACATAATTATACTTAACATAAGATGTGTGTTCAGAATGCTACTAGCACACGCAACAGATGGTTTGGAAAGTTTTGGACAAGTACAGAAAATATACTGTTAAATTTATATATTTTACCGTTTAACAACAGAGATGCACATCTAATTATTAATAATGCTGTTATATATTTTACCGTTTAATAACAGTGATGCACATCTAATTATTAATAATGCTGTTATATATTTTACCGTTTAATAACAGGGATGCACATCTAATTATTAATAATGCTGTTATATATTTTACCATTTAATAACAGTGATGCACATCTAATTATCAATAATGCTGTTATATATTTTACCATTTAATAACAGTGATGCACATCTAATTATCAATAATGCTGTTATATATTTTATCATTTAATAACAGTGATGCACATTTAATTATTAATATTGCTGTTATATATTTTATTATTATTAATGATAGCTGATAACAGACATAAAATGTATTTTAGAATGTGAGGTAATCAGGTCGGCTTCACAGAAGTGTTATGTTAAAATCTCACTCAAATACAGCCTTTAAACAAGTGTATAAACTTATTGAACTTCTAGTTTTTACAGTATACATAAATGGATATTATAACTAAAACAAACAAGATTTTAGTAAATCAAACTGAAGTTCTCGCTCTGTCGTCATTGTACTGATCATAGTCACCACGAAGCTTCAACAAGAGCCTAGTTTACAAATCATTCATCAATGAGCTGGCTCTTTGCCTAACTTACGTTTTCTCCACATGCCAAGGTGCATCTATTTACACATCACTACATATTAACATTGATTTTTAATATATCAATATTCCTTTTTCAAAAAATACAATAAACAAATAAAAAATAAAACAAAATTCACCAGCTAAAATCATCTATTTCTTCATTATGCTCATATTTTTTAAAACTAAAAAACTTAAAAAAACAAACTTCTCCAATGAAAACAGAGCAGTCTTTTTTTTTAAATTTTGTACAAAGCTACTTGAGGTCCTTCTGCTCTAGCTGTGTCCCTAATTTTCAAGTGATATACTAGAGGGAAGACAACTATTTAACACCATCTACTGTTGGACTACTCTTTTACCAACAAAAAGTGGGATTCACCATCAAATTCTAATGGCCCATGGCTGAAAAGGGAAGCATACTTGGTGAAGTAATTTGAACTTGTGACCCACAGATTGAAAGTCCAGAGTCCTAACCACCAGACCATGTCAGGCCTAGAAGAGCAGTCTTCTCTAAAAGATACTGATCCTTCTAATGAAAAATACTCCAAATTTACAATCACCCATAAAAGCACATTCTTCCAGATCAAAATACAAAAACAAAGGCCAGGCTTAAATATATTTCTGTTTGCTGTAACGTTTTCCAATCAGAATCAATTAATTTTTTTATCTTCATCCTTAATCCTCGAACATTTTTCAGAGATGCATACACTGAACAGACTTGTGTTCTACATCAAATCTTTCCTGCTAGGTCGTTTCTTTATCAGTTTAACGTGAAGAGTCTTGGGGATGAGATAAGCCATGTTGTCAAACCTAAACGCATTAGCCAATAAGCATTGAGCTGTCGATTGGTAATCAGGTGATGCCCCCTCACATCATCGCAGACTACATGAAAATAAAGTTGGTGAAAATAGAACTTTCCGAGGTCAACCCAAATTGTAGAAAGTCTGTCCCCTTCAAATAGCTTTGGGCTCAATTTCAAAACAAACCAAACTAAAAAGTCCTAGTTTTGTGTCTCCCACTAACCGGGTTGAACATGTATGTAGTGTTTTATTATCAGTACAATTCTATTTTGGCCAGGCTTAGAAATATTTTTGTTTGCTATAACACTAAACTGATTTAAAACGTGGATAAATGGGTAAACATTTTTATTTTTTAAAAATTGCTTGGCCAAAAAAATTTCAGAGATACACGAGTTCCATGATCACTTAAAATATAATGCATTAAACCATGAATACAATTACTTTCAACATTTATTCTATGAAGAGAATTACAGAAATTCCAAATTCTTTCGCAACACACGCTTGCTGGTCGATATTGACCTTGATTAACGAAGTTGAACTGACAGGTTGCCAACAGTTTTACAGTTCGTTCTTCTATTTCATCTCATTTACTAAGTAAATCTACAAGTACGTCCCTCCCACGATACCTAGCTGACCCTGACTGACAGTGACAGACTAGAGGTAATGTAGCTAGTCAACACCACCAACTCTTGGGCTACTCTTTCACCAACGAGTAGTGGGATTGACCATCACATTATAATGCTCCAACAGCTGAAAGGGTGAATATGTTTGATTATGATAATTTGAACCCGTAACCCTCAGATGCCGAGTCAAGCACCCTCGCCACCAGACCAAAACTAAGATTACCATAGAAATTGGCCCAACATAAGACCATTCCACAATCCTGAGATAAAGCCCAACTGTGGGTGTTATTTTTGAGAGGGGAAGAATGTATTAGTTTCAAAAGCCATGCAAGCAACAGTTAGCAAGTTAATCTTTCAACTCAAAAGATAGAGTACTTGCCTGGCATGCGAGTGTCTTGGATTCAGTAGTGAGTGACGTATAAATAGGATTACTACACATATAACTCATTAGGGTTAGGAGCTTTACAATTTCCCAAAATGGAATTTTTAACAAACTGAAGTCCCATAATTAACACCAAGAAGACTTAATAAAACCTGCCGTAACACTTCATCTAAGATCTGTTCAGTACAACACTGTTACAGATCTACTTGACCATTTAATTTACTTTTTCATACTTCAAACATTTGTTTATTATGTTCATGAAAAAGTTTATAAGCTAGTAAGAGTGATCCTTATTTAAACATAAATTTATTCAATGAGCAACTTTAATTTGACTTTCTTGTGACATTTCCCCACTAGTCCTCAAGTTGCGTATCATAAAAGAAGTTAATATGCTAATTTTGTAACCAGACACTTCAGATTTTCTACAGACTAGCTATTCATTAATATAAAATAAAATAATTAAAAACTACAATTTTTGGTTTACCCTTTCAATGCATATAACAGTTGGCTACAAATCTCTCGTATCTCCTCTTCATTCTTATTTTCACCTGCAACTTCATGAAGAACCTCCCCAACTGCATCATATACTTCTTCAATAGAATTGAATTCATCCTTACTTCCATCCAAGACTCCTGTTAAGACACATGTACATCTTCATTAAGGCTAACCTGATCTGGTTTTAGTAGTTACATTGTAGATAGCCATAGTTATAATTTGACTTGACAATTTTTATATTTTTTATTGATTTCTTCCGTAAATTTCTTACAATGAATCTGCCGTAAAGCAGTGCATGAAGGGGTGAAAATACCTACACAACTGCCAAAATACAAAGCCTAACATATATATGTTTAAGTAAATAAGACAAATTTTCAATCAGTTACTTTTATTCTAACATATTTATATGATAAAATTATAACAGTAGTGCTACACAAAAAAATAATACATCAATAAAAAATAAATAAAACATTTGATGAAATAAGTACGATTATTAAAAATAAAGTTCAAGTGTGTATAGCTTACATAGCAAAGTGTTAAAATACAACAACCATAAAGTTCAAGTGTGTATAGCTTACAAAGCAAAGTGTTAAAACACAACAACCATAAAGTTCAAGTGTGTATAGCTTACATAGCAAAGTGTTAAAACACAACAACCATAAAGTTCAAGTGTGTATAGCTTACATAGCAAAGTGTTAAAACACAACAACCATAAAGTTCAAGTGTGTATAGCTTACATAGCAAAGTGTTAAAACACAACAACCATAAAGTTCAAGTGTGTATAGCTTACATAGCAAAGTGTTAAAACACAACAACCCAAACTTTGATTCATAGCTTACATAGCAAAGTGTTAAAACACAACAACCAAAACTTTTATTCATAGCTTACATAGCAAAGTGTTAAAACACAACAACGCAAACTTTGTGTATAGCTTACATAGCAAAGTGTTAAAACACAACAACCCAAACTTTGCGTATAGCTTACATAGCAAAGTGTTAAAACACAACAGCCCAAACTTTGATTCATAGCTTACATAGCAAAGTGTTAAAACACAACAACCCAAACTTTGTGTATAGCTTACATAGCAAAGTGTTAAAACACAACAACCCAAACTTTGATTCAATTCTCAAAAGATAATGTATAATACAAAATCTACAAAATTTTAATTGAATCATTGCCTCCTTAAAAAATATTACTGTGTGATCACACCAGAAATAGATATCATTGTTTTTATAATGTTTTTCAAAATACTTACATTTCACTTACTAGTGCGTAAGTTAAGAGATTGCTTTGGGGGAAAGAGTTCTCTATCAGAGGATGGAAAATTAGAAGATTAGGAGTGGAAGCCAAGGAAGGAAAGCATGAAATGGATAGAGTTTGGGTAAGAGTTGCTTTAGGGAAAGGTGAGAATAAGATTTCTGGAATTACAAAGATGTACACTGGTAAAAGAGTTAAGGCCATAGAGGAAAGTTCAATTAGTATTCAAGTATCATTCACTAACTAACAGATTTGAGCATTTAACTGGAGGAAAGAGAGAATTACCAAGATGTTTATTTAGTAAGGAACCCTCAATAATACAGTGATAAAGTTCTGACAGTCAACCAATCACATGGCAGTAGTTTTCTTCATCTAACAACACAAACATCTATATATCAGCTGAACTGATCTCAGAATCCTTGGACTATAGTTGAATAAGTTTTATCAAGGGTTAAGGTTGGGTGTGTAATTCTTATAGAACTATCAACATAAAGATCTATAGTTTAATTACTATCATTTATTAAAGGATGGAGGTTGGGAATCGTACAAATGTAGAAATATAGTGTAGTTTATTCGTACAACAAGATTATTTTAACATCTGTAATTTATGTCATCTGGCTACAGACTGCAAAATGCATTTGGAGTTGTGACATTGTGGATCAAATAATTCAATTTTTAACCCCTAATCTGACCTTCCGTAACAGCTAACTAATACATTTGTATTTGGATTATGTCCGATAGATGGAATATAGTTTTGGATGATATGAACACAGATATTTCCCATTACAAGTCCAACAATAATGACAGGAACTGGTTTCCTCATAACATATGAACACAGATAATTCCCATTACAAGTCCAACAATAATGACAGGAACTGGCAATGGACAGCTTTCTTTTTTTATTAGTCTCATCTCAGAGTTTCTATACTTTCATTATTTACAAATCCCAACATTTCAGATACACATCCTGTATCTTTAGGAAGATGTTCATTTGATGTTAAGCACAAAGCTTTACAATGAGCTTATCTCTGCCTTGCCCACTGTAAGTATCAAAACCAAATTCTTAGCATTATGAGCTTAAAGACTTACCACCGAGTCACTGGAGGGCTCCCAATGGAGAAAAGAAAAGCATCATCTACCAGACCTTCGTGATAACTGTCATAATATCACGTACACTCTTGCTAGCCATTATTATCCAGAAGTTTCCCCATTACATATTATACACATTTAAAAAGTTACTGGTGATACTAATATACCTTGAAGTTAGGGAAAGTTGCAACAATTATATTTGAAAAAAAAACGTGCCAGAAACTATACATATTAAACACTTTAAAATCAATTGCTTTACACTACCAAAAACAGCTTTAAGTATATATATATATATATATATATTGTTGTGTCATGCAACAGTATATAATAAACAACAGACATAAATGAAGCACAGACCATGAGATACAGCTTCTAACAACTATTGTTTATAAACAATATCAACCCCAAATATTAAAGCACAATTACTTACATGTCTAAAAAACAGATTATTTGTGTGTCTAAAAAATCCATAAACAATGTAAATTTTTGTTGTTTTTAATTCATTTAGATTGTTTTATTAAAATAACAGTAATGGTTTCCATATATAGTTATGTTGACAACCTACCTTTCACCTCCAACTAAATAGTTATTGTTTACTGTACTCTAATTAGCCCTATGGTGTTACCACTATTTCATCTTAACAAATGCCTCATTTCCATTTGCTCCTATGCCAGCAGCAGAGGAATGGGAGAGCCTGTTAACAATAACAGTTTTCTTGCCAGTAATTTGTTACTTTCTCAGAATATGTTGACTAATACAGTAACTGTGAGCAGGAAAGTAACTGTATAATTCTTTTTTTTTGTAATGAGAACTAATTACAACAGGGGAGGTATATGTAGCATTTGTTTTCAATGTACGACATTTATTTCAGAAACCGTTGGCTTTCATGTAACACTGTTTCTGCACGTACACTACAGCAACATCTGTTTCACAGCCAGATACTAATATTTAGTCTCTAAGTCTAAGAAAAAAAAATGCTATACTTTCTAGCAAAGCTTAGTTCTGAAATTGAAGAGCAAGAAAGAATGAACTGATTGTTCACTTCATCGACGTTAAAACTTAACAAGAATTGAATAATAAATTCACAAATATAATCTGATATTCCAAGTACTATTACTATTATTAGCCCTAACAACTGAATTAGCAATACCCCAACATGAGATCGACGTTAGAATGCTACACAGCTTAGTTAGGCTTAGCCACGTAGGTACAATAAACCGGCAAATTCATTCTCATCTATCAATAGGCTACCTTGGCATGCTATTACAGTTTCATGTGCACTACGATGGAACATATCTCGTCATGTGATTTATCAAAGATAATATTATTATTTAGAAAAGTTACAGTTTCCAAAAGTTAACCAAAATGTTAATAACTTGCCTTCAATATATGCATAAAGTTCTTGATCCATGTGAGGGAATACAGATGTCAAGATCTCTGTAGTACCATCCATAATAAACCGTTAAATGAAGTTGTAACTAATCTTTTTAAACTTGACTGTGCTTAAACTATTAAAATTAAACTTCGCAAACTCCCATTCAAGAAGTAACCAGAAGTTATAATACTAGTAATACTAATAACAGTATTAGTATTAATTTGCACTGCCCTCTTCGCAGTCTTAAGTCTTGCGCTCAGGAGTTTCACGTCTGATAAATTGCCACGAGCTGGTTGATTATATGTAGGGACCATATGATTATTTTTAATGTATATTACATTATGACTTTTCAACAGCAAATACACCTATACGTTATTAATAATTTTGTAGAGCAATCGTCTGGAAGAAAGTATTACATTATTTACATTCGATTTTAGTGCAAAATCTGCTTTTCAATATATATATATATATATTATTAATTTACACTGCCCTCTTCATACTCTTGAGTCTTTTGCTGAAAAGTTTCACGTCTAATAAATTGCCACGTGCTGGTTGATTATATATATATATAGGGTTTGTTTGTTTGTTTGTTTGTTTTTTAATTAAGCACAAAGCTACACAAGGGCTATCTGTGCTCTGCCCACCACGGGTATCGAAACCCGGTTTTTTAGCGTTGTAAGTCCGCAGACATACCGCTGTGCCACTGGGGGGCATATATAGGGACCATATGATTATATTAGGTAAATCAGATAAGGTATTCTAAAATTGTAGTCTGAATATGTTTCTGCGAGTTTATTAAATAGTTTAGTCGAAACATCTGAATCAGGCAAACTAAGGAGAAAAAGTAAACACAAGGAAGACTAACTTTTTAACATATAGTGGTTTAGCTCTTTTTCCAATTTCCTATGGTATAAGGATTGTTTAAAACTGGTTTTACGCCTGGAAACTGTTCAACCAAACCTGGAGACTATGCCCTGAAGACAAAAGTGCCAAAGTGGTGTATTAAATTTCACAAATTACTTAAGCATCGTCTGTTGTTAGAAGTGTGTAATCGTTTACATAATGAATTCTAAGAGTGTGTAACTGCTATGCAATTAGTAGCCTACCAATGTTCTTCCCAGAACTACGAAAAGGTACTACAGACTTATCTTATATTAGTATCTTCGTCAATTTAAAAGATATTCATAAATTTGGCAACTATGCTCAAATATGCACATCAAAGATATTTAATTTAGTAATATTACCATTATATAGGCTTAGTGCAATTTCAGTATAATTCAGCTAGATTTAAAGTAATTACACTGATGCAAAGTTTGATCAGTTTTACTTTATACTAGTTGAATGTTGGTCATATGGCTGTGAATACTGATTACCTTTTCTTCTAAAGATTATATCTAAATAATTGTTTTATGAACGTTTTTCTTAAAAATAATTATATTGTAGTAACAATTTATGTGTGGAGATTATTTATCCTTTTTCTAGTATTTCATGAAAACAAGATTTTTTTGTGTATATTTGGTCATTTCTTGTAACATGCCTTTGATTATAATTTTGACTTATGTATATTTTATGTTATGTTCAAATATTCTTCTTGATAAAACCTTATAGACTGAACCATGAGAAAAAAACTGGTTCTTGGAGAATTATTCCTACATCGCCAAATATCTGTTCCTGCTATTTATTCATTGTGATGGCAAAGGCAATGAATTTTATGGCGAAGGGCAAATTTTCGAAGAATTAACCTTTTATCAAAAATGCTTATAAATTTGGCGACTAAATTTTAAAAACTATTTTACGAAGAGTTAAAAACGTCAGTAATCTTGTAATGTATCGCCATCGTTGAAAGGACATTTAAGTTGTTTTTGACACATACACTCACTCGTGTTTATTATGTAATATGATTCCTTAGTTTATATGGTTGGTAGGAATTAAGCATAAAGCTACACAATGGGATATCTATACTCTGCCCACCACGGGTATCTAAACCTGGTTTCTAGCATTATAAGTCCGCAAAAGTACCGTTAATGCCACTTGGGGCGCCTATTCCTTAGTTAAGCTATAGCTGTATTTGTATTATTTTGAATATTCAAAGAGCTTGTCGTAATTATGATAATAGATATATAAAGAAATAAATATAACAATAAAAAGATAAAAATCCCCATCACATGGGGATTTTTTATAACTTTTTAAATTATTAAGTCATCGTAGGTAGAAAAAAATATTACAGTATTTAAGTATTAATGAAAAACACAATAACATCATACTTTACATTAGGGCTTTGAATTATTTGTTAAGATTAGATTTCAAAAACTGGGTGGCACAGTGGTTATGTCATTCGACTTTAATGTGGAAATCGCGATTTCTAATCTTATTCGATTAAGGATTTTGTAGAACTCGAGAATTCCACATGATACTAATAAGCGAGCCAATTTAAACGTTACCAGCAGAAAATCGAGTGTTATAAACAAAGGGAGCGTTCTGAACAGAGTGGCTTTTACTATATACATTGTAGTATCTAACTGAGAAAACCTGCACAATAGGCAAGTACGTGGGAGACAAGAAATGTTGAACTGAGTAGGTGAAGATGAGTGAAATGAAGCAATAGTTGAGATAAATTCAAATTGCTGGTGATTCAGCCTACTGCACTGCATGCAGGTTAGAGCTACATCTATAGCTGAACAAGCTAAAAAAACATTCTTCCAGTACCAAGAACAAAACAGCTATGGCCTATATTACACCTGGGTCATGTCAACCAAACTTGTTGAAACAAAATTCATTACTATACAGAAGTCAGTGAAATGGCTGTATGGGAATCACTTTCCATATTGCATGCCGCTGCTCTATTAGGACATTTGATCACATAACTGACTCGCTGAAGGCAAAAATGTCAAGAGATTTGCTTGGCAGATGCACAAGATGAAGTGCATTGTTGTAAAGAATATTGTTGCGTCAGCGAGTCACATGACTACTGTGGCGCCCTCTAGTTTCTAGAACTATCTTGTTCTGTCATGAATGCTCTAGTATTTACTAGATAGGGTAGTCTGGTATATATAAGAGGGGGAAAACGTGACGCGGGAAGGTAATGTAAGGTGTGTATAGACAGTGAGTAATTGAACTGCAGTCAGAGAGCACGAGAAACGTTACAGCGTTTGTTTAGCGCGATTGTTGAAGTTGAGTGTATTGGTAAAGTTATATTCGGAAATAATAAACCAGTTTTGTTAAGAAAGGACTTGTGTCGCTTAAGTTTCGTCGGAACGAAGTTACGGAAAGTTAATTAACAAACGGAGACGTAACAAATTGGTGTCAGAAGTGGGATGAAAAAAAAATGGAAACGAGAGGCAGAAAATCAAACTACAGTTTAGCAGACTTGATGGCAGCAATACAAGAGCAGCAAAAGAAACAAGAAGAACGAGAAGAGAAATTACAACAGTTGTTAGAGGAAAAAGAAAAGAAACAAGAAGAACGAGAAAAGAAACGAGAAGAGAAATTACAACAGTTGTTAGAGGAAAAAGAAAAGAAACAAGAAGAGAGACAACAGCAGTTGCAAGAAAACCTGCAACAATGGCAGCTCGAACAAGAAAAGAAACAAGAAGAACGAGAAATTAAACAAGAAGAGAAATTACGGCAGTTGTTAGAGGAAAAAGAAAAGAAACAAGAAGAACGAGAAATTAAACAAGAAGAGAGATTACAGCATTTTTTCCTCTAACAACTTGTTCGAGCTGCCACTGTTGCAGGTTTTCTTGCAACTGTTGTTGTCTCTCTTCTTGTTTCTTTTCCAAAATAAACAAGAAGAAAGATTACAGCAGAGCATGAAACCACTGGATACACTCCAGCAAAGTTGATGTTTGGTCGAGAACTTCGGTTGCCAGTGGATCTGTTAACAGGACGCCCACCTTATGAAGAGTTGCCTGAGAATGTGTCGGAGTTTGTGAAAATGTTATCGGAAAGGATGGATGATATCCACCATCAAGTGCGTTCAAACTTGAAAACGTCTGCTGATTCGATGAAGTTAACTTATGATAAGAGATCTACTGAAGTCAACTTTGGCCAGGAGACAAGGTATGGTTGTATAATCCCAGGAAGACCAAAGGGAAGTCTCCTAAGTTGTCTTCTCCATGAGAAGACCCATATGCCATATTGGATCGTCTCTCAGACGTGACTTTCCGGGTAAAATGTGGTCGGCAAGGTAAGCCAAAAGTGGCGCATGCCAACAGG
>NW_013668456.1:25798-31190 GCF_000517525.1 Limulus polyphemus | reverse complement strand
GGGCAGCGAATTAGAAGATCCTAGGTTTGAACCGCGATACATCGTTGAAAACGCTCCTTACTACCAAATACCTTATACGACACGTGGACTTAAAAGCCAGATGAGAAAACTCAGAAATAACCAATAAGAATTACCAGAGGAAGGGCAACCAGTCGACAGTAACCACTGCCTACTTAAATGATCTTAAACAACAACAACAAAAAAGGATTTGCCTGCACAGTTATAAGGCTCAACAACCTGACGCAACGAGTCCATGACTACTGTGGCGCCCTCTAGTTTCTAGAACTATCTTGTTCTTTCATGAATGCTCTAGTATTTACTAGATAGGGTAGTCTGGTATATATAAGAGGGGGAAAACGTGACGCGGGAAGGTAATGTAAGGTGTGTATAGACAGTGAGTAATTGAACTGCAGTCAGAAAGCACGAGAGACGTTACAGCGTTTGTTTAGCGCGATTGTTGAAGTTGAGTGTATTGGTAAAGTTATATTCGGAAATAATAAACCAGTTTTGTTAAGAAAGGACTTGTGTTGCTTAAGTTTCGTCGGAACGAAGTTACGGAAAGTTAATTAACAAACGGAGACGTAACAATATGATAGGTTTATCCCTGGCATATGAAATTTCAAAGATATTGTGGATCCAAAGTTTTCTCTCATAATTGATGAATCTACTAATGTTGCAGTCTCGAAATGCATGTATGTTTGCATCCATTATTACAGCAGGTGACATGTTCTCTACTTTGCTAATTACCTGAAGAAAATGAAAATGAAATTGAAAATTACATTGATCCTAACATAGATAGTGCCAATAATTTGTCAGGATGTAATTACCCTCTTTTTTAGAAAACTGAACGAAATATGTCTAGAAGTAGTTTTGTTGAAATATGTCCATCATTTTCCCCATTTGGGTGCTTGCATAGAAATCCAGGAGATACCATTATGCACTGACTTTATGATGAGAGAAACCTTTCCATGATTTAGAGTGAACATGATCCGACAGAAAGTGCATAAACAGCCATAAGCCATAATTAATGAGAGAGAGAAACTTTAAGCCTCATTCTGACTTCTCAAATAATGTGGTTGCCTAGATGCAGTGCAGTTGTCAAGATCCTTGACTTATGGATTGACACGAAAACCCATTTTCAGATTATAAGTGCTCATGAACATTGCTACATGGCCCTTGGTATGAGTGAGATATAGAAGAACGAATAGAAATGACTGTTTCTCTTGTTTTTGAAGCCAGTTCTCTTAGTTCTCCGGCGATTGAGTGTATTTTTCTTCAACAATAGAAGAAAATAATCTATCCTTGTTCAAAGAGCTAGAAACATTTGCTCCCAGTCTAGTGAAATGCACGCTTCTTTTTTCTTCCCCTTCCATCAGTTGTCATGTTAGATGTTCACCTACATTTTGTTCCGTTCTATGAACCACTTGGAGAGATTGACTTTGGTTTAGAAATTCTCAAGGAAGTAAGAGCCACCAAAATGGACGCCGAGGCAAAAATTGGAGTGAAGAAGAAATGTTTCAACTTTCAGAGGGTCGTAGCTGCTGAAGTACTGAAAAGGCTTCCACAACACTGTAGGTTCTTTAGAAGATCTAATACCTTTCTCAAAGTTTGGGTTTGGATCAAGCAAGCTGAGATGGTTTTTGAGAACTACTGTTAAAACTAGTTTATGAGCCTAGTGGTTTTTCTGAGTTTGAACAATTATATGATTTTGGTTGACTGAATTGCTCAGATATACCAATCCCGACTGATGCTGCTTATTTATGGAGCAAATTGAAGAAATATAAGCATCCAGTGGAACTACAGCTATTTGCGAACATAGTTATGGTCACTTAGAACCCATTATCTCTGCCGCTAAGCAGTGCTCTAGTGGAAAGAGTGTTTTCCATAGTGAATGTGGTTAAATGCAAAATCTTGAACACGATGTTGGAAGATTCGCAAATTTCAATTTTAATGATCCAAACGAGTTTTAAGAACAAAAATTTTGCTGCAAATCCTTTATTCCTTTAAATATAACTCTGAAATTGATAAATTTTAAAAAATTAAGACAGATCGATAAGATCAACTGGTTTTGTTAGCTTTATATTTTTTCATAGTTTGCTAGTGTTTTTTTTTTCATGTTTAGTTGAATAAATTAATACCTTAAATTGTATACGAATCTTGAAATTGCGAAAACCTGGGCCATGTTTTGAAGACGTCTGGTGAAAATTCACTGTTGATAGTTGGGAATATTGAGTGTAGCCCACGATTTGGTAATAGGGGCTTTCCATCTAGTCTACAAGCCAAAAATTAGGAACGTCTCGTGCAGATAGCCCTTGGTGTAACTTTCGCGAAAATTCAGAAACTGCTAGGATTTTGATTTGAAAAAAAAAGATGTTTTTATTAAAAATAAATTGCCATCGCTAGACGTCGTAAAAGGTGCAACGAAATATGTAGAAATATATGTAACATTATAAGTAAAAAAATGTGCATATTTCTATCACTTTCACTTATTTAATAAAATAATTACAGTAATTTTCCAACGCAATGTGTTTATATGAAAAAGTAATAGCTATTTTTATCTTTAATTAATAAGTTAAATGTCGCATAAGACTTAGGAGGAGGTAATGGTGTCGCCATTTTGAATTGAGATGAGATTAATACTGAGAAGCGTCATTGACCGCAGTCAAAATGTGTTAAAACAATACTTGGTAGAAAAATTACAAATGATTACGTTTTAGAAGCTTTAGAATTTTTTCTTTGCCGTATGTAATAGATTGATGGTGAATTTAAAGAAAAGTGCTAAATGGTAGTGTTAAAATTAGAGTTAAATCTACGATTTCGAGAACTGCAGAATGTAAACAATAAGCGTTGGTTCATGGTGTTTCAATTTCTTAAGTTGTGCTTTTAGTGTTATTGTTATAACGTTAAGCATTGTGAATTTGTTCAGTGTAACTTAAAAAGTCTTTTGGATATATACTATTGAAATGTTCTTGTTAACATTTCATTTTGTAGACTATTTTTTTCGGGTAAAAAAATTCATAGGCTTGCTTAAGACTATTTTAAATTTTAATATTTATACAAAGTAACAAATTACGTACAGCTGTGACTGGATATATAATTATAAATATGATATAGTTTATGTCAATCCAATTAGACTTTGTAATTTTTGGACTACTACTAGTAGTAAGTAATTTTAACCACAAGACTTTTGAAGATATTTTGTATGAAAATATCGAACTTGAAAAACAATGGAAGAAACCAAGATAATCTACTATATTGACGAAGAAGACACACCATATTTAGTCAAGTTACCTATACATCCCAACCGGGTTACACTTGGTGACTTTAAAAATGTCTTAAACAGACCAAACTTTAAGTTCTTTTTCAAGTCGATGGATGATGATTTTGGGTAAGTAACTCATATTTGCATATTTATTGTAACAGAAATATAAAAAAAAACAATTGTGACTTACCTACTGAGAATTAGAAATGGTTAAAGTGATAAACTAAAATAAGCTAACTGTATAAATAAAGACTACATTCAGAAGTGAATGACCCTATTGTTCAATTTATTCATACCTAGTTTTAGTAGTCATCAACTTTAGTTTCAAAGATATATTAAGTAATTAGTTATGATTTTGTGACCTAATTTAAATTTTTTCAAAACCACAGGGGTTCTGTTTTGATTAATAATTTGAATGTTTTATGTTACTCTGGAATTAACAAGATTCTTTGACTCACTACATATGTGGATGACATTAAACTCTTAATTATTTCTATCTTTATTGAGGATGTTGAGGTACTACAGAATGACTTGGATCAGTTGGTTAATTAGACAAATATTTATCAAATTAGTTGTAATTATAATAAATGTGAGGTAATGCAAGAATGTGGAATTCATATTAGTTGATGCTTGGGACAACAGGTTTTATCGTTATACTTTGCTCATTTAACAAGTATTTTGTTCACATTTTGTTCTATTGCTAGAAATGCACGAGTTTGTGAAAATTCTGAAATGCAGAAACGTAGCAAGTACGTGCAAACATTTAAAAAGGTGTACCTCTAAACCTAAAATGCAAGTACACGTACCTCTAATTAACAAACCATCATAACTCACACACACACACACACACATACATATGATAATAAATATTTAAATTGATGCAATGATATTATTACATTGCTTTTATCCACGGTAGAGACCATTTTTGACTGTTTAGGAAGAACGTATAATGTTATGAAAATTAAATTAAAGTTTACATGATTATTTAGGGAATCAGTAGGATAAAATATTCTGATTTGTTGTGCTATATTCTGAAGACAATAGGATGAAGGGTCAGAAGTTTAAAGTTTGGAAATGATAGGCTAGACTCCAGCTAAGGCTGTTTTATTTTTATGAAAAGATGATTGGTTTATAGAATGAACTGCCTTTGGTAGCATCGGAAATCAGTGGTTTATAAGAGCTGAAATTAATAATTTCTTGAAAAATATATGTTGAATGCAGGGATGGCTTTGAAGGAACAAATTGTCTGTATTGAATGTTAAAATTTTGGTAAGGCTTCATCCTAATTACAGAAGATATATTGATTTTCTTGAAAGATTTCAGACTTTCTACAAACTTGTTCTTGATTTGGCATATGTTTGCTGAAGAGAAGTTCTCAAAAAGGCTTGTTTGAGGTTTTTAAGATTTTTAGAGGTTTGGAGTCCATAGATTCAATTGATGTTTTAAAAAAACAGCATGTTAATACGACTGGTGGACACAAGCTTAAAAGAAGAAGAACTTAGACAACTCCAAGTATATTCGTGTTACTTTTCTAATAACTTTGTATTTCCACCATACAGATATCCCATTTGTATAGGACTGTTCATACACCTTAAACATTTAACCTTATGTAGGATGCCACCTTCAATTCATTTATGCTCTAAAGAAGTGTATATTATTTTTTTTAGTGTCTTAAAACCAGGTTATTATTCTAATAATACCGTTTGATCCAACCAACATACCTATTATTTTTTTAGTGTCTTAAAACCGAGGTTATTATTCTAATAATATCGTTTGATCCAACCAACATACCTATTATTTTTTTAGTATCTTAAAACCAGGTTATTATTCTAATAATATCGTTTGATCCAACCAACATACCTATTATTTTTTTAGTGTCTTAAAACGAGGTTATTATTCTAATAATATCATTTGATCCAACCAACATACCTATTATTTTTTTAGTATCTTAAAACCAGGTTATTATTCTAATAATATCGTTTGATCCAACCAACATACCTATTATTTTTTTAGTATCTTAAAACCAGGTTATTATTCTAATAATATCGTTTGATCCAACCAACATACCTATTATTTTTTTAGTATCTTAAAACCAGGTTATTATTCTAATAATATCGTTTGATCCAACCA
>NW_013668456.1:11643-24816 GCF_000517525.1 Limulus polyphemus | reverse complement strand
GCATCTATGACAGAATACTTCTTCAGATCATGCATTACTGCAGCATCTATAGAACTGGTTTGTTAGCAGTTATTTTAGAGTATTTGTAATACAAACCAATATTGTTAATTTTCATTACATCAAATAAAAAAAAGCTTGTTCCCACTTAACCCTTTAAACATTTTTGTATGTAAGTCACCTAGTTACATCAAACTTAATACATTGTGTGTGCAAGTTACTGAGTTACATCAAATTTAATACATTTTGTGTGCAAGTCACTGAGTTACATCAAGTTTAATACATTTTTGTATGCAAGTCATTGAGTTAGATTCAAATTTAATACATTTTTGTGTGCAAGTCAGAGTTACATTCAAGATTTAATACATTTTGTGTGCAAGTCACTGAGTTACATCAAAGTTAATTAAAGAACTTCACTATTACTTTATTTAAAAGGAAACTTTCGTTAAGACATGATGAATCAGCTATTAAAAATCTCAATTTTTACTCACTCTTGAAGCAGATAATTCCAATCCTATAGAAGTAAGTCTAGACAATAAGTACATTTACTTGCCCTATTGGCATGTAAGTTTCAAAGTTCTCTGGCTGAATGCAGTATTAGCAAGTAATAAATTTGTCAACCAATTTTCTATACTTTTGCTTCAGCTTTATAACATGCATGTAGTTGATACATATAAACAAGATCGTGTAAATACGAACCCACAGTGAAAGGGTTAATAAAATAAAGCACCATCTTGTGAGAGTCAATAGCAGTTATCTACTGATTATCACATGACGCTGGATTTAAGAAACAGTGGGTATAATAAACAGAAGGAACAGATTTTGTACATCTAGCATACTTACAGTAAATAATGTGACCTTTTTTTTGGGGTATGTTGTTTGTTAGTTACAAATTTGAAGGTATGATATTTTTATGTTCAAGTGTAAGAATTACATTTTTAATATTTTTGAATTTAAAAAGTCCTGTTAAATTCTCCACCTTATTTCTTACTTCCTTTTTGTTTTTGTGAACATGAATCAGTGCATTACCCAACTAATGAATCCGTGCGTTACCCAACTAACGAATCGGTGCGTTACCCAACTAACGAATCGGTGCGTTACCCAACTAACGAATCGTTGTGTTACCCAACTAACGAATCGGTGCGTTACCCAACTAACGAATCGTTGCGTTACCCGACTAACGAATCGGTGCGTTACCCGACTAACGAATCGGTGCGTTACCCGACTAACGAATCGGTGCGTTACCCGACTAACGAATCGGTGCGTTACCCGACTAACGAATCGGTGCGTTACCCAACTAACGAATCGGTGCGTTACCCAACTAACGAATCCGTGCATTTTAATTGTTGTAAGTTTTATTTTATGAAATTTCTTACTGTTAGTTGGAGTATTTATTAACTTGGTTCATTAATTACTGAGTTCCATCTATTTAAGTAGATTTTTTTAATTACAAGAATATAATTGCGTAAAGATTCCAGTTGTGTGTCTTACAAGTAATGTAGAATGTATGACCAAAGATCATCGTACTCTTAGGATTCTGAAAGTTTTTTTTTTCCTGAGTTAACAATCTATATCACAACTTAATTATTCATATCCTTTACAATCTTAACAATCTGAAATATGTCATCCCTAACTTTTTAAACTGTCTTCATAGTTTTTTAAAATAACATTTTTTTCTCAGCATGTCAGCATCTTTGGAAGAAAGAAACTATTACCAAACACAGAGCTCTTGATATGATGAGACCTTTATAAAAATATCTGCACCACATACTTATAATATTTAAAATTAAGTTGATCCCAACTCATCTTGATCTCTTTCACCACACCTATAGATCTATACACTTTTTGGATTTATGTCCGTATCACTATCATTTGGTTCTTTATTAATAATATTAGATCTTTCAGTTAAAATTTAGATCATACAACTGGTATAATGTTAACATTTACACTTTCCAAAATGTACTGCAGAATGTTTTTATTGTGTCAGTCATGTTATGTAAGGAAGTTAAGAAGTCAGTTACTAACTATAACGTAGTTTCTCTCTTCCGTTTAAACTTTTGAAAGCGCTTGAGAGGTCGAAAGTAGACAAACTTCAAATTTCTTAAATTTCATTGTCCATGACTGATTAGGTGAATTAAAAGGAGTAACAGAATAGCAACTTCAAAGTGATTAGTTTGTCTTAGTTCTGGTTATGTACCAAGTAGGTTAAATGTGTTTTATACTTACTACACTAAATGCTGATTTTGTTGTAAGCTGTTTAATTTAATGACTTCTGCAATAAAACATTTGACACTTAAAAAAAAGGAATCTTATAACTGTGGATCAACTACACGAGTACTGATTGTATTTCCTTTAATTAAGAGTCTATAAGAACCCCTTATTTATCGTTTAGCTAGTTTCAGCTGAAGGGAGCAATGTTTCGGATGGTACGGACTCGGTGTCACATATTCCTGGTGAAAGTAGACCCTTTCCCTTCCGGTAAGTTGTGTAGACTAAAGTGTTGTTCACTGTTTACGTTTACTTTAAAAAAGCGATTCTTCAGATGGTAATTTCAAGTCTAATAAAAGAACTAGTTCAATTTTTTAATCATGCCTATCCCTTCATCTTGAAAGATAACAAGAAGAATTAAATACAAAAGTTTTAACCCATCATTGTTACTAAAGCTGTGGGATAAAAAGATTATTACAAACCAGGCTAATTCGAGACACTATCTTCTTTCTGCACATTCAACATAAAAACATTTGCATGGGAGCAGAAAAACTCAATGCCAGTTTCAGTCATTATGTTTCAGGGAAGTGAAATACTAAATGAAAACATTCAATCAATATTAGCTGTGTGGGAAGTTTCTTGATTTAATAAATAGTAATTGTTAAGAAAGTGACAAAGTAATTTATTTGAGAACCTATAAATCATGGAAAATGTAACTGTTTGTTTCATGTTTGTGTGAACAATATGTTTAATAAATTAGCCTACAGAAATATTGGGAAGTGTGAAGTTAGGCCTTATGAGTACCAAGTTAAGACTAAACATTTTTCCATGTGACTGGTTATACTTTAATTTGACCTTTGTTTAATAAATTAGCCTACAGAAATATTGGGAAGTGTGAAGTTAGGCCTTATGAGTACCAAGTTAAGACTAAATATTTTTCATGTGACTAGTTATACTTTAATTTGACCTATGTTTAATAAATTAGCCTACAGAAATATTGGGAAGTGTGAAGTTAGGCCTTATGAGTACCAAGTTAAGGCTAAGCATTTTTTCATGTGCCTGGTTATACTTTAATTTGACCAATCAAAACTTTATATATGTAGGTTTGAAGAGCCGATTTGTCTTTTATTTTTATACAAAGCATTTCACTGCTGGACTAATGGCATATAAATGTCGAAGTGTGAAACAGGATTTTGTTGCTATTGATTAAATATTTTTTGACGCAAGTGACACTCGTGTACTAGAAATACCATATGATGTTGCAGTTCATTCAGTCAAATGGGACATATTCCTTCATTTTTAGTGTCATATTAAATTAAATTTTATAAATTAGTAATCTTTAACTCCATGGTTAAATATATATTTAATAAGAATCAAATTTTTACCAATTTTAGTGCAGCTGCACTGGACCTCAGAGAAACCATAGGTGACACCACATGCACAGAAACAGAGTCTGTTGTTAGTTCTCGAAAAGGTAAGTATTGTCTCGGAAAGCTGGCTAATTATAATTTCATCTGATTACAATTTATAAAATCTTGTTTCCTACAAACTTCAAATGTTGTATCAGTTGACTTGAGTTCTTTTATGCTAGTACTGAGCAGGAGTAGAACAAATGTAACTTAATAATTAGAGAATACAGTGAACACGGCTAGTGTCTTACATGGAGTAGAACAAATGTAACTTAATAATTAGAGAATACAGTGAACATGGCTAGTGTCTTACAAAGAGTAGAACACATCTAACTTAATAATTAGAGAATACTGTGAACACGGCTAGTGTATTACAAGGAGTAGAACAAATCTAACTTAATAATTAGAGAATACAGTGAACACGGCTAGTGTCTTACATGGAGTAGAACAAATCTAACTTAATAATTAGAGAATACAGTGAACACGGCTAGTGTCTTACAAGGAGTAGAACACATCTAACTTAATAATTAGAGAATACTGTGAACACGGCTAGTGTCTTACAAGGAGTAGAACAAATCTAACTTAATAATTAGAGAATACAGTGAACACTGCTAGTGTCTTACAGTGATGCTTTTCTGATGAAAATCCATTTATATCATCATCTGGGCATTACCCAGACCAATAGACAGCACCTTCACTTTACAACAAGACCTGACTTCACAATGTCAGAAACAGTCCTTCCAAAGAAAGCAGGAGATTTGTAAACAAAACGTAAGATGTTAGAAAATTATTAGTTAATTAGTTGTGTGTTACATATAATTATAATAATTAAGAAACAAAGATCATAGTATAAGCTAGTAACCACACCACGACAATGACTTCTAAAATCTGTTCTCACACTTTTACGTTATCTTGTCTCATCTTTGCAGATCGTCATGGTCATAGATCTTCTAAGCATCGAGACAAGCATTTTCACGACGAACATAGTAAGTAGAATTTAAGTATTGTCTTATGTGATGCGTAATACAATTTGTTTTACTTTTATTCATGATGTTGCAAACTTCTTCACCTGGTGAAGTAAGTAAGTTAAATATTTAGAGCAGCGTTTGATAAATAACTGACACTTTGTTTTATGCAAATAAATTTGTCGGGTGGAATTTTAATAATTGTAAATACATTAGAATTGGATCGTAAATACAGTCTCTTTGGTGGTTTTATCTCGCTATACTTCGTTCTTGTTTCTGTGTTGCAATTACTCTGTAACGTGTTCTCTTTGTAGCCCGTATCAATGGTCAGAGTAAATATGGACATGGCCGAGTAGATCGACATAGAGGTGGACACCAGTGTTATGAATCGTCTTCTATGGTGACAAGTGACATTGAAACTACAAGTTTTTTAGACTCTGAAGAAGAATCTAGAAGCAGGTATTTGTTTTATCTGTTGATATTTCCTGTAAAATTATATTAGGTATGTAGCTTAAATAATCAGATTAGTTTTTCATGTTTATATTAAGCTGCATGCATTTTGTAAATGCTTTTGTCATGATTTCATTTAGTCTGGAAAAAAATTACTCCCCCCTCCTTTTTTTTTGAGTGAGAACCTCTTTCGTAGAAAATGTATTCACGATTTATTGTTTGTAAACCGATAATTAAAAAAATTCATCGTTAAATTTTCCACTTTGTTTTTAAATTGTGTGTCATGTATCTCTATTGGTGCTGGAAAGATGGTACCTTGTAAAGCCTTAAAACTTTGTTCTATGGTTATTTAGAATTTTATTGCTGCTTTGTGATTTGTTCCTTTTGGATATATATAAGTTTTATTTCATAGTTAAAATCTACTTGGAGCTTCAAGTTGTTTTTGTAGACAGCAAAATCCTTTATATCCAAGACAAACTGATTCATTGAGTGATTGTTTTTTATCAGATTATATTTTTTGAACAGAATCTTCTCAATCAACAGCTAATCTATGAAGTAGTTGATGTTTTTTTTATTTTAAATGAAACTTTCTCCAACATATAATTATCTGGTACACAATGGACGTATTGTACGTATCAACTAAAATGATTATAGACTTGTGACTATTTGGTACACAGTTACATAAAATGTTCATAGACTAATTATCAACTGAAGTTATTATAAACTTGTGACTGTTTGGTACACAGTTACATAAAATGTTCATAAACTAATTATCAACTGAAGTTATTGAAAACTTGTGACTATTTGGTACACAGTTACATAAAATGTTCATAAACTAATTATCAACTAAAATGATTATAGACTTGTGACTATTTGGTACACAGTTACATAAAATGTTCATAGACTAATTATCAACTAAAATGATTATAGACTTGTGACTATTTGGTACACAGTTACATAAAATGTTCATAGACTAATTATCAACTGAAGTTATTGAAAACTTGTGACTATTTGATACACAGTTACATAAAATGTTCATAAACTAATTATCAACTGAAGTTATTTATAACTTGTGACTATTTGATACACAGTTACATAAAATGATCATAAACTAATTATCAACTGAAGTTATTGAAACTTGTGACTATTTGATACACAGTTACATAAAATGTTCATAAACTAATTATCAATTGAAGTTATTGAAAACTTGTGACTGTTTGTTACACAATGAAACTAAAATGTTAACTAATGTGAAATTATTGAACATGCAAGATTAAGACACTACTAAGAAAGTTCAGATGAGTCTAGATCATTTTGACTCAAAACATTGAGTGACAAGACTAGTGACAAGACTTAAACTGAATTAGTTTTGTTAAGCATATACTTACCTTTGTGTGCAGGATTCAGTATTTTAAGCCTTTTTCTATTTAGAATATCAACCACAACAGGAGAGAGTAGTGTATCAAAGATTCACGCCCGCTACCGGCGACGAAGGAAAAAGCATAGAATGCCACCAATGAGTAGGGTAAGATAGCACGTGAACGAAAACAGTCGAGTGCTATGTGTGTTAATAAAGGGTTTTATTTAAGGTCTGGATTAATAGTGCAGTAGTGAAATACTTAACAATGCATAACACCAATGAGTAGGGTAAGATAGCACGTGAACTAAAGCAGTCGAGTGATATGTGTGTTAATTGAGGGTTTTATTTAAGGTCTGGATTAATAGTGCAGTAGTGAAATACTTAACAATGCATAACACCAATGAGTAGGGTAAGATAGCACGTGAACGAAAGCAGTCGAGTGATATGTGTGTTAATTGAGGGTTTTATTTAAGGTCTGGATTAATAGTGCAGTAGTGAAATACTTAACAATGCATAACACCAATGAGTAGGGTAAGATAGCACGTGAATGAAAACAGTTGAGAGCTATGTGTGTTAATTAAGGGTTTTATTTAAGGTCTGGATTAATAGTGCAGTAGTGAAATACTTAACAATGCATAATTAAAAAAAAGTTTATATGTGTGTGAGGAAAAGATCAATTTGCATTGACTTTGTTTTTGTTATTATATATGTTGAAATGTTTTAGATTGTAAAAGAACATAACTATTCTGTAAATTAACTTTTTAAGATTTTTTTTTTTGGCTACAGCTAGAAAAAAATATTTGCTTAACAAAAAGAAAGAAAAAGTTTTGGAGTTAAGTGTAAAGTTTTGATTGCCTTACGATAAAAGAAGGGGTATTGCTAGTTTAAGAAGTTCGTAATTGCTAGAATTACTTTAATAGGATATTTTATTTTAATGAAAACGTTGTTCTCGATTATTTGTTACAGACCTCATCCATTAGCAGTATCACAGAATCAACCATGTCTCTTAACATCATTACAGTCACATTATATTTAGGTAGGTCCTATCATTTCCACCAAACTTGGAGTAATATCTGTTAATCATGAGTAAGTGTGATATTTAAATCTTTTATTTCAGTAATAAAGTTTTCAAGCATAATATCGACGTTTTCACCTTCTGTGGTGATATTTCCAAATGGTGTTTTTTATTTCATCATTCATTGCGATTAAAAAAATTTATTTTAGTAACCTTCAGATTTTGTACGCATACGAATTTAAAAGTTTTGTTGCTTTTGGAGTTAAAACTGAGACTGGGCAGGTAGGGTTTAAACATATTTGACAGATGCTTTAGGCAGTTATGCCACTAAGTGACTATGCCTTGAATGTTCTGTGTGGAATCATTGATCAGTATCTTCGTAAGCAGAGTGACACGTTCAAATTCTGTCCATTCTCAGTCAGCGAATAAAGACGTTCTGACCACATAACGCATGCTCCCTAAGATTTTTCTATACTTATGAATATGAGGGTAGTTAACAAGGGCTGACTTGTAGACTGTGACTGCTTTAGAAGTAAGTTGAGTTTATTATGTTTGGAAGACTGATTGGCATTATACGTTGAGGATTTGTTTGTGCTACCTAAAATGAAAGTAATAGTTAAAATTTATTTCTTTGTTGAAACTATTTTGTCAAACTTACAGATAGTACAATATTAAGCAAGATAGAAAGGAACACCGTGCTTGAGGCGATAATATAATTTCTAGCCATATAAAAAATAAAAACAAAACTGTATACTGCTGAATTCTGATATCATAGTTGTAGTTATCAGTTATAAAGGGAGATTTTTTTTACAAGTTATGTTTTAGTTAAAAACTTCTAAGAGTGATTACTCATCCAGATTTTTTTCTTTCCAGACAGTGTCAATTTTCTAGGTATCAGTATTGTGGGGAATTCCTATAAAGGAAGCGATGGTGGAATATACGTAGGTTCGATAATGAAGGGGTGAGTTAGATTGTGTTGAAGTTTGTTGACCGACATTCAAAATTGTGCTTCTCTTGTATAAAAAAAATGTATTGGACTTAATTGTGATTATTGTAATAAGAGATGTATTAATACTTAAGTTTAGTTTTATAGTTCAAAGTGTTTGTCACAGTTGATTTTATGATTACAACGTACGTTTTTGTAAGTACCGTATTTGGACCGTAAGACACATCGAGGTTTTAAAAGGAAATAAGTAGGAAGAAATATTTCTGTGCACGTATTCAATATTTACATTTATTTGTACCTATCTGGAACAAAAATGACAGTGTAACACATTAAACCAACAAAGCTGAGGGAAGTTTTATTATTTGTGGATGCCCGAAAAATTCTCATCACTGCAGCAAATTAGAACAAAGGTCACTGATTCTTCTCCTACTAATGATGTAACAAATGCCACTTATTCTTCTACTAATGATGTAACAAAGGTCACTGATTCTTCTCCTACTAATGATGTAACAAAGGTCACTGATTATTCTCCTACTAATGATGTAACAAAGGTGACTGATTCTTCTCCTACTAATGATGTAACAAAGGTGACTGATTCTTCTCCTACTAATGATGTAACAAGGTGACTGATTCTTCTCCTACTAATGATGTAACAAAGGTGACTGATTCTTCTCCTACTAATGATGTAACAAATGCCACTGATTCTTCTCCTACTAATGATGTAACAAATGCCACTGATTCTTCTCCTACTAATGATGTAACAAATGTCACTGATTCTTCTCCCACTAATGATGTAACAACTGTCACTGATTCTTCTCCTACTAATGATGTAACAAAGGTCACTGATTCTTCTACTAATGATGTAACAAAGGTCACTGGTTCTCCTACTAATGATGTAACAAAGGTCACTGATTCTTCTTTATTATTGCTATTTATTAATATCATAACAGGATTCCTAATAACATATGACTTTCTACATAAGTACCATCAATGCTGCAACTAATCTCACTAATTATCAGTGTTGTAGGTTTCGGTCTCAGGATCACCCATTGGAAAATCTTGCTCCTGATTGTTTTACAGGTTTAGAAAACAAGACCAGTTAAAATTAAATGTTTTAACAGTATCAGATCACTCACCTACACAGGATTATTAAGTGCTAAGTATCGATTACACAGCAGTTCATACAAGGTGCAGTGTAGCATCAGAGATGTTTTACTAGTAATAAAACTCCCTTGGCAGTTGGTACTACACCTTTGCAGTGATATTTATATTGCCTTCCTTATTTTTATTTACATCACTGACCACCATATTGCCTGTACGCCAATCCCCCATTATAACATGCACTGTTCAAAACTAACTGCTAATATACATTTTTTTACACCTAGGCTTACAATAAGTTTGTATGAACTTCATCTGGTGCACATATTTACATCAATTGTTTGCGATTCAACATGTCTAGTAGATCTGCTGTGATCCTGTTTGACTTCAAAGATCATAAAGAATTTACTGACAGACACCAAAACTGGTTTAAGGTTTATTTGCTGATCCTTTTTGATTTTATTTATTCATTCATTATTTTTGTGTTTTATCATAGGAGGAGACATTAAAATTGTGTAAAAGGTTTGTGGTTAAGATGTTACTAAAGTGTGTTTGATGCATGTGATTTTTTTTCTTCTTGCTTTATTTTTCATTGTATAACTTATTACAAGGTCTCAGTCTTGGTCTCGACCCCTCAGGTCTCAGTTTTGGACATTGAGGTCTCGACTAAGACCCTGCTAATTACTGTATTTTACGCGACAAGGAAGAAGTTTCTCTCGGTTAAATTTGATGCCGAGGAACCCACTTTGAGACTAATAATGATTGGAGACGGCTTGAATGGGTAATGAAGAAAAACTTTAATATAAGTTTAACATAACAGCAAATGTACAACGTTTCGACAAGGTTTTGTCATCATCAGGTTCATTTTGTCATTCATTACCCATTCAAGCCGTCTCCAACCATTATTATTTCTCTCAGTTAGTCGGCTGGTTCTTAACACTAAGTATTCTAACTGACAAAACAACATTAATCAATATAATGTTTTCTGTGGCCCCATTAACTAGTAAATAGTATAAAGATAAGTCAACAGTTCAATACCTGAGGTGGGAGAACACCCCATTGTGTAGCTTTGTGCTTAACAACAGAGAAACCCTCAGTGGTTCAGATGTTGTTTTAAGATTTAAAGCAAGTGTATGGAAAATTAAATTAACAGTGATATTCTGAAAACTATCAGTCATGTGAAAGTTGAATCCTAATTCCTTCGCAAAACTTTTAATTCTTCATCGATGTGTGTGCGTATATATATACATATTTGTCTTTATTATCTTAAATTCATCGTAAATTATTTTTACGTGAATAACGGAAACATAAGGTACTGAGCTTTTGCGTGTGTTGTTTACTTTGAAGACTTTCGTGGGTGATGAACAACAAACATTATACACGGTACAAGTCTACTTTTATTACAGTTTATAACTTTAGTTTTTAATCATTCCTTCGTATACAGGGGTGCGGTTGCTTTAGATGGAAGAATTGAGCCTGGAGACATGATTCTCCAAGTTAATGATATTAATTTTGAAAACATGGGAAACGAAGCTGCAGTGAGGGTTCTCCGAGAAGCTGTCCAGAAACCTGGGTAAGTGACAACAGAGTCTTTCTCATTCGGTCGAAAATGATTGCCTCGAAAACAGAAATAAATTATGATTTTATAAGAAAATAGATTTTATTTTATTCTTATAAGGATTTTGTATTAGAGCATTGAAACTACCACAGAAAAACTTAATTATTTGTATATATTACTTTATTTAAAAACAATTTCTCTTTACCAGTAAACATTACAGTCTTTGAAAGCTTAGAAAAATCGCTGTTCATTTCAAATGCAATTGTTTGCCAGTCCATAATGATAACAAAATGTGATACTTAAAATGGCCTAAAAGTATTTAGATTAACAGTGTTATTGGAAATTATAATACAAAACTGTAAAATTTAACAAGTAAAAGAACAAAACAAAGTCGTTTACTGTTGGCCCGTAGACTAAAGAACATTATTTTTTTTTAAATTCTTACTGCAAGATTGTCTAGTTTTACAAGTTAGGATGGTTTCGTTTACCCTAACTTCTCTACAGTATTTATTTGTGGTCTTACTTTAAAAACAAGCTATTATATCTAAAGAAACCTCAAGAAATATCTTCATCATCAACCATTGCATGTTACTGCAAAAGAGAAGGGATGAAAAAAAAAAAAATTATCAATATACTTAGACTTGAGAGAGACACCAGTCATATAGTAGCTGTATAGTTATTGCCAGAAGTACTTACAGAGAAAAGGAATCTTAGGTACTGCTAATTTCAAGAAAAGTCATAATATTTGTTTCAGGAGTTAATATTTCATGGCCTGTCATGGCCAGGTGGCTAGGGTGCTCGACTCGCAATCTGCGAGTTGCGGGTTCGAATCCCTGTCCCACAAAACATGCTTGCCCTTTCAGCAGTGGGGGCATCATAATGTGGCGGTCAATCCCACTATTTGTTGGTAAAAGAGTAGCCCAAGAGTTGGCGATGGGTGGTGATGACTAGCTGCCTTCCCTCTTGTCTTACACTGCTAAATTAGGGATGGCTAGCACAGATAGCCTTCGTGTAGCTTTGCGTGAAATTCAAAAACAAACAAACAAAACAATTTTTCATATTTCTTTATTGGTTTTTTTCCTTTTAACAGGGGTTACGGTTCTCCACATGTGATGCTTTCCTCCAACTATGGCATATGTTGTTGTTCTTCATATTCGTTTTGCAAGGCTTTTATGCCTGGGTTGTAAACCCTGGTGGCATCCCACCTTCTTTCTTAATCAGGCTTTGGTGGAGTTTAATTTGTCGTATATAATGGTGTGTGTGTGTGTGTGTGTATCTCATCAGAACACAAGTACGTTTATATAAATATCCCTAACTGAACAATATGGGGTTACAATATCTTCCTGCACAGAACTATGGTTGGTGATCCAGATTTATATAGATGTGTGTTTGATTGTACTGCAGCACACCATGTGCTCTAAACCTAAAGTATGTTTTAATATGTCCTTGAAATCTTGTCTGAAATACAATCTACCATAAATACGACAGTGTTTTCAAAATTCAATCCTTGAGGAATGACGACGTTTTAAAGGGTATACGAGATATCAAATATACCTGAAGTAAATTCTTTTGACAGGTTATCCAGGACAAACATTTATACTCAAGAGTAGCCTGTGATGCTATGAATCTGGTTCAGTGAAGAACAGTTTAGGGGAAAGAAAGGATTTTTGTTTATATATATACTTATACAAGCAAAAGTACCCATCCCCAGTGATAGGAAAAGTTTAAGTTAATCTGTCAATTTAAATTATTTCATGGACCTTAAAACAGTTAATTGTTGTGCACTCTTGGTTTCATTCAGAGCAAAAGTTCTGAGCTACTTATACCACCCACCATGAAAAGTAATTGTTGAACATTTCAGTCGTGCTAAGAGCCGCTCAACAATAACATATAGTAAATCTACATTTTTATTCTATAAGTTACGTCACATTTTTAAATGTGAATGATAGTGTGATTAATTCCTAACAATTTAGTGTACAATATCCTACTTGTGAAATAAAGTTTGGCATCAACATTATTCATGCCTGTTCTTCTGTCATTTCAAGAGTGAATGTTGTGTGGAGCTTTTCAAATGCAGTGCGGGAAATGGCCGCCATAAACAGGAGACAGACGAGCGCTTGGGCAGACACCACGATTTACAATATAAAGATGTATGAGGACACTAGTG
>NW_013668456.1:8555-11058 GCF_000517525.1 Limulus polyphemus | reverse complement strand
TATATATATATATATATATATATATATATATATATACCCAACCCTGAACAATAATGGGTTAACATTCTTCTGGACACAACCTGGTGTTTATGGAACTCGACTCGCAACTTGCACGGTTTGGGATAGAAACGTATTGTCAAATATGCTTTCAACCTAGAGGATGTAATGTGATGGTCAATCCTACTGTTCATTTGTAGAGTAGCCCAAGAGTTGGCAGTGGGTGGCTTTGATTAGTTGTCTTCCTCAAGTTTATAATTCAAATACTCCTTGAGTAGCTTTGCACAAAATTCAACAAAAAAATACATGTCCTTGAACATTAGTGGATTTATGTTTGTTAAACAGTAGCTTTATATGTCTACCGACCACTTACAGGATTGTGTAATCCTCCTGCTTTGAAGCTAGGTTTCATAAAGTATCCCCTGGACACTGAATTGGAGGCATATTTTAGACAATGGTTGGTTTTATTATGATTTAATGCTTGACTACAGGGTTAGCTATATTGTTAAGATTATATTTTTGAACTTCTTTTTAAAGTTTTCTCAGGTATATTAATAAAATAAACAAGCTTTGTCTGGTTTTATATAGACAAGAAAGTTTCTATAAAATCAATTTTACTCTAGCTTTACTAACTTGTCAATATTTTTGCAAGGCTGGAGTAAATCAAATGATCTGTTATTTCAGGCCGATAAAGTTAGTCGTAGCAAAATGTTGGGATCCTAACCCTAAAGGCTACTTCACGATACCATGGACGGAACCTGTCCGACCAATAGATCCAGGTGCCTGGGTGGCCCATACAGAGGCTGTGAGAGGTAGTTGTTATCCTTGCTTCGACTCATAATTAATCAGATCTTTCAAAGTGTATTACAGAAAGATTAAAATGAATAAACACACAGTATATAGTAATATTTTCCTTAAATTAGAGAGATCTGAATTAAATGAACTATATTGTAGTTATTAAGAAATGGTCGAGTACTGATTAAAGTCCTAATGTTTAATGAAATTATTCCAGACATTCATTCAGAACTTTTTCACATTATTCCACCTAGCTGCTGATTATTCATTACGCCCTCCATCCGTTACCACCAGTTCTTCCATTACTAGTTCCATCCCAGAATCAGATCGTGAGTGTGTCATATTTTTCATATCGTAATAGTTGTTTATGAAATGTGCTTTCTTATGACATATCTGTTTTTTTATGACTTAAAGTTTTTCTGATATTAGTATAGCATGTCGACTTGATTACACAGTCTTTTTTTTTCTTGTTTTAATTGTAGTGTAAATTTAACTGAATTTCTTATGGACATTACTTCTAGTATTTTGTACACTTAAGAACTTGTATGGTACTCATATTTTTTATTTTTGGGTATTGTTCTGTTTATAATTTATATGAAACAAAATTTTGAAAGAAAAAAGCAATACAGAATTGAAATAAAGTAGAGAGCTAAGTATGATATGTTTCTTTATATTTTTGTAAACCATGAAGCTACTGACTTATAATTCGATTAAAAACCAAGTGGTGGATGTTTTGGCAGCAACTTTTAGCCTAACAGATTAACAAACACAAAGTTTTAAATCATGTTACCTGGTCTCTGGATTTAAAATACAAAATCATGTTACCTGGATTTTAAAATACAAAATCATGTTACCTGGTCTGTGGATTTTAAAATACAAAATCATGTTACCTGGTCTGTGGATTTTAAAATACAAAATCATGTTACCTGGTCTGTGGATTTTAAAATATAAAATCATGTTACCTGGTCTGTGGATTTTAAAATATAAAATCATGTTAACTGGTCTCTGGATTTTAAAATACAAAATCATGTTACCTGGTCTCTGGATTTTGAAATACAAAATCATGTTACCTGGTCTCTGGATTTTAAAATACAAAATCATGTTAACTGATCTCTGGATTTTAAAATACAAAATCATCATAGTGTTGTCAGACAAGTTAGTTCATTGTTAAGTGCTCCTGTAGTTGTCATCGGATGTTGTCAGAAAGACAAGTCATCTCATTATTTAAAAGTCTTGTCCTCTTGGCTGGTTGACTTGGAAAGTTTACTTATAAAAAGGAAAGATTTAAAGTAAATCTGTCCATATTTTTAACAGATGATAGAATTAGAATGATTTGAATACAAGAAAACTCTTTCAGTAAAATATGGTAACATAATCACTAAGCAAGAGGACAATAAATCATTGGTTTTATCATCTTTAACAACTTATTAAAAGATACATGACTATAAATTATGAGTGAAACATTAAGAACATCAGAGTTGCCAGTCATGTCTAAGTATCTAAACTATATGATAAGAACTGTGAACAAAATGCTTTTAAATATTCTCATTGTCCAGTCTTTGGAAGGGTGGAAAAGATAGTTAGCACATCATATTCAATCTGTTGATATATTTGGTATTATCCAAAAAAGTTAGGCTTAGCACATCATATTCAATCTGTTAGTATATTTGGTATTATCCAAAGAAAGTTAGGCTTAGCACATCATATTCAA
>NW_013668456.1:0-7723 GCF_000517525.1 Limulus polyphemus | reverse complement strand
TTCAATCTGTTAATATATTTGGTATTATCCAAAGAAAGTTAGGCTTAGCACATCATATTCAATCTGTTAATATATTTGGTATTATCCAAAGAAAGTTAGGCTTAGCACATCATATTCAACCTGTTAATATATTTGGTATTATCCAACGAAAGTTAGGTTTAGCACATCATATTCAATCTGTTAATATATTTGGTATTATCCAATTAAAGAAAATTAATTTACGATTAACCTTTTCCAGCCTAGTGGAATAAAACTGACTGTCTTTTACTGTATATTAACCCTTTTAATCCAGATCTGACTTTTTTTTTTTATAGAAATTATGTATAGCTTTTTCAAAAAGACTCCACTGTCACCTCTATCTTTGTCAGAGGGGTTCAAGCCTCATCCCCAGTTACAACAGTGAGAGTTCTTTTATACAAAAAATTAACTGCTAAAGAATTAATTGAATAAACAAACACACAGGGAATCCCATTAAGTTAACTTATCACCTATCCCATGGTATAAAAGCAAGAAAAAAAACCATTAGGAATTTTCATTATTTCAAGGAGAACTTGAAAGTAAAAGTTTAAAAATGTGCAATCCACATAATGAAGGGAGGGAGCTATTGCCATTTTAATTCTGTAAAAGCATGAGATACTGAGCTGGAAAGGAATAATGCTGTTTTTTTGTGCTTTATAAGATCTGAATATCGCACATAACATTTATTAATTTTAGGATATTTATATCGATTGTCATGGTTACTCGAAGTTTGTGAGATGTTTGCAGTATACTGTTGTATGTGAGAATTATACTGAAGGTATTTATTTCTTTAGGTCAGTTACAAGACATTCCACTTTCAATAGACAGTGACATGGCAACCATAGTAAAAGCTATGGCAGGTCCTGAATCAGGACTAGATGTTAGGGACCGCATGTGGCTCAAAATAACTATACCAAAAGCCTTCATTGGTATGTAAGATTGTTTTAGAAATTATGAACAATGAAATTTATGATGTTAATGAGCTTACAATAATTAGTTGATGCTAAATGTACAAGTAAAGAAGCTTGTAAGTAATAATTGTTATGTATTAAGGTACAAAAATAGATAATGTTGTTCACCATTCAATCTGTTTTAAAACATCAAGGTACGGTATTAATCAGCTTTTTCTCATGTTCAGGTTTCTTTAAACAATGGTGATTTTTTTTTTTTACTGTTTGCCTGCAGGTGCCGACATTGTCGACTGGCTATTTAACCACGTTCAGGGTTTTCAAGACAGACGAGAAGCTCGTAAATATGCCACACAGATGTTGAAAGCAGGGTATATTCGGCACACAGTGAACAAGATAACATTTTCTGAACAGTGTTACTATGTATTTGGAGATCTGTGCAGTAGTAAGCCTTAAATTATTTTGAACCTAATAGGTTTAGTATCGTTAGAGAGAAAAGTGTAAGTTAACTGTCATGGAAAGATACGTTTTCATATTCTTATTGACAAGTTCTGATTTTCAAAAAATTGAAAAATGGATGGTGCTGCTATGTAAATAAAAGTACCACTTAATTTTATTTGGTTCTTTTATGATTCTTTACTTTACTGACAAGTATTGTAGATTTAATAATGTGGACATGGGAAGGTTTTAAGTGTGATAAAATATGATTTTTTACTTTGTTTTTCTGTCAAAATATCTGTCAGTAGCCAACGAGGAGCATTATGTTTGAATGTATATATATAGAGAGAAATCTAGGTAATACAACAAAGATATCAACTGCAGCTTGTTTGTAAGTTGAGAGGAAAATATTTATTTCATCATGTGAATGTTTGATTTTATCAGTTCTTTTATTTGCTTCCATTTGGAACCCTAAGTTAACTTATTTTAAAGTGGGGGTTCTATCACTATTTGTTAAAATGGGTATTTGTCTAACAAAAAGTAAAGATTTCTTGTTAATAGTATGTAACAAATAACTGTTGATGTTGAACTTCTGATTGGTATTTAACGCTTGCAAGTTTTGGTTCAGCGTATCTTTAACACGTGAATCAATCATAAAGTTACGTATTTGTATTTTCCTTCTTCTAGACTTAACGGCTCTAAAACTCAATGAAGACAATTCAGTGAGTGAAGCAGATCGAGATACTTTGGGACCACTCCCCCCACCAACGGTCCAGTCCCCATGGGGGACACAGATGCCTTATTCTGGTAGCTATGTTCCCCAAGCCACTGGTTTTATTCCAATGCCATTCAACTACACCAATGAGGCTCCTGCTGCTACTAGCCAAGCTCGGGAGGGTAGTATTAAAAGTGGCTCAGGTATTAGGGTTTTTCTTCTTAATGATATTGAGTCTTATTATGTGAGGTAAAGTTTTCGAAACTCCAAATTTTTATCTTTTTATTTGATCTTTGTATAGCAAGAAGTGTTGGTTTTCAGTCTTCTTCTGTGTTATCTTAACCTTATGGTTACGGGCAACCCAGTTCTGTACATTTCATGAGACTTTGTTAAATTCAAAATTCAATTTAGCAATCTTATGATCAATGTTTGCCAATGAAATTAGCATTAAAATTTATGTTATAGTCCAAAGTTTTATATTATCTAGGTTTTAATTCCTTTATTTCAAAAGAAACCTTAAAGAAAAATTATTAAACTTCAATTTGATGTAAAAGTTTACAGAATTTCTAAACTTTGTAACTTAACTACTTCTTCATGTACACAACCTTCTGTGTATAGATTGAATCTACTTTAATTGCTCTGTTTATACATTCTCCTTTCAAGTTCCTTAGGGCACGGTTGGAGAAAATAAAATATATTTCTTGGAACTCTTGACAGATGCCATGCCCACTGAGTTGCAATTTCTCAGCCAATTATATTTAGTTGAGCTAGGTGTTTATAACCAATAGAAAGACCACATTTTGAAATACAATCATCCAATAGTTATTTTGAAACTGGCACAAAGAATTTCTTAGAGAATTTGTCAAACCACTTTTAGCACTGTTATTGCTTTTGTTCTTGCTATCACTGTAGCATTGTTTCTCACCTATAAATAAGTTAGTTAGATAGACAGTTGAATTTTATTTAGGTTTTATATTTTAGTTAATAATGCGTCAGTTATGTTTTAAAATGCATATTAGAAAGGCTTAATGATTTTTTAAAATATAAGCCAAACTGCCTAGGTTCGTCAGGCTTAACGTAGTAGGCGAATGTCCCAATATTCTGATAAAAGTAAAAGTGTCTTTGCCAATGATGCCCTAATATTGCCCGAGAACTCCTGTTGACGTGTGTCGTGAAAAGTAATAATGCTAAAGGACAGGAAAGAAAAATAAAACATCAAAAATAAACTTTACGTGAAAAATGTAAAAACTTACAATTAAGAATATAACCGAAAGAAGATATTTGATGCAAATTAAAAGATGTGTACAATTTTTACATTTAAACATTTCACTGCACAAATACATTGATGATAATACTCAAAATATTCAGAGTCTGAGTGCAAATAACTATAATGCAAAAAGTAACAGATCTTTAATTAAAACAATCTTGTTCATTTTGTACATAATACTTTAATCTTTAACAATCTTACCAATTGTAGTGAAGATATGTTAAGAAGTTATTATAAGTATTGTTGAACTGTGTGCCATTATCCACACGAGAATGGGTTCAACCATAAGGTTAATCTCATATGCTTGGTTTTTTTATTATTACTTTGTATAGGTATATCTTCAGTCCTTGCTGGACAATACACTTCCATTCAAGTTAACAGTTTATAAAATTGTCCTTTGCTTTTCATACTAAGATAAAAATGTTTCTTTAGGAGGAAGTAGCAATGGAGGAGTTAAGGAAAAAAGTAGAAAGAGTAGTAGCCCTGGAGGTAGTGATTCTGAAATAGCTAGCCAGCGAAGTGGTGGCCAGTTGGGTAAAGTAGCAGACAGCGGAGGCAGAGGTGGTGGAAGCAGTGGAAGCGAACCTAGTCTCAGTATCCGGACATCTCCAAACGTTGCTTGTCTCCAAGCCGTCCCCACGGAACTTGCTGGTAGTAGACAATCGTTTCACAGAGCTATGGACAATCCGTGTGAATATTTTGTTGATGTGATGTGATACACTGGGGATGTTATGTTGATTGCATGCTTGTTTGATGGTGTACTTGTGCATTCTTGGCTTTGTTTGAAATTACACAAACGAGTCTTTGGTTATTAGAAAGAAGTGAGGTGCTATTCTGTGTACAACAGATTGGAACTCTGCATGATTCATTATATAATCTGCAATTTTATTATGGTTTAGTTTAATCACGTGAAAGATAAAGTGCCATGGACTTTTTGTACATATATGTTTGTGTATATGATACGTAATGTCTGTTTTTACCCTGTATGAGAAATTTTGTTTTTCATTATGTACATGAGATTTGAGTTTGATTTGTTGAGTTTTAAGTTCAGTGAAATTCCACAGGAAATGTTGTCTTATTATGTGTCATCTTTTTCTGTCCACTGTGCACAATGTGTTGTGTGTCACATTTTTAAACGTTCTTTATTTTAACAAGGTTACCTTTTAATATATTAATTACACATTTATTTTGTATATATATATATATATTAGCAGTTATTTGGTGAATGTATATTGAATGCAATTTCAATTGTTTGATTTGTCTGGAGCTTAGATTTGCTAACAGACCGTATAAAGTACTTTTGTACTCATGAAAAGTGAAGCTGTTATGGTTCATTAAGTTTTGATTTTGTTAGTTTCTTTTTTTCAAATAACAAACGCATGATATAATCTTAAAATACAAAGAAATGATTTAAAGGAAAAAGAAATATCCAGCCAAACTTTCATCAGTTGACCTTTAATACTGCCAGACAGTCGTTTGCCCACAGTGGTCAGTTTCTTCACTTACAGTAGTTTTAATCATATTCCCTGTATTATTTTTGTATTGTCAGCCTACTGTTGGTTTCATTACATACAAGCCCGTTGTTAACTAATAATGTTTTTAATGCGTACAAGACTGTCGTATCAAATACGTGTTATGACGGTAGCAAGCTAATTACAAGTACGGATCAAATGTGGCTTAACTAATACTTTGATTTTACTAAGACCTTCACTTGATTAAACTGTGTCAAGTTTGTTATGAATGCTTCGCATAAAACTGTAATGTGATAAATTTCCATGATTTTTTTACTTACAATTTAATTTCTGTAGTGCATATTGGTGAACAGAAGACATTTTAATACTAGAAATAAGTGGCTTTATAGCACGAAATTGTTGTTTTTATTTAATTAGATAACGTTTCGCTTTACAGCTTTTTCAGGAGCTTTTCATAAAAAAAAAAAAAACCAAACTTACAGTACGAAGTTTCAAAAGTTTTTTTCCTTGAAGCTTTGTATTGTCAGTTTTGGTTAGTGTTTTAGTGGCTCCTGAAGAAGCTGTAAAGTGAAACGTTGTCTAATTAAATAAAAATAACAATTTGGTGTTATAAGGTTATTTATTTCTAGTATTAAAATGCTTTATTTAGTTTGAAAAAACAAAAACATCATCTCACCACAGTCGTGAAGTTTTATTTAAAGAAAAATGAATTTGTTTGTTTAGAGTAGGGTTGTCAAACATTTTAAATCCAGAACCCCCTTTTTGTGAGAGTGAATAATTCCAGACCCCCACCTCCACCCCTATTTGCCAGATACACAAAAATTAAAATCAACAGAGAATAAGATCAAATCTAGGAACAGATGCTAATATAATAATACAGTTTTACACATACAGGATATTTTTAAAATTCCTTTATAACTTTAACTCAAAGAAGACAATTTGGGGAGTGAAGCAGATCAAGATACTCTAGGACCACTCCCCTCACCAACGATTAAGTCCTCAGTGGGGACACAGATGTCTTACTTTGGTAGCTATGATTTCCAAACTTCTGGTTTTATTTCAACGGCTTACTATCAAGATCAGTAAGTTATTAAAAGAATAACCTGAAAAAGGAATTCTTTCTCACCAATTAAAACAGTGCAAAGGATGAGAAGAAGAAACAACTTTCTTTGAATATATTAAAGTTTATTTATGTATGTGAACAAAGTAAACCATGTGCTCACTCTTTGATTAGAAAAAATGAGTTTTTACATGTAGATGTTTTTACTTAAATATGTTTCACTGGTTTTATTCTACAACTTGAAGTTGTTCTCTTATATCAAAAGTAGTTTTTACACATGCTGTAAATGTATATATAAACTTAAAAGAGATTTGTAGCATCTTTTCAGTTTGTTTGGAGCCTTCCTCAGGGTGTGCGGTCATAACCCACAGTTTCAGAAAACCTGGTTTTGAATCAGGGTGTTCAAAAGGTCTGGAACCACAAGCACTTCAACAAATTTTACAGAATGTGTTCCACGTGTTGTCCATGTAATTAGGAACAAGTTTTGACTAACAGCAGGATTAACTCGACCTTCTTCGTGCTTTGACGGCACCATAATCGGTCACAAAAACCGAAATTAAGAAAAGCTGCAAATCACCTACGGTTCCAGACCTATCGAACACCCTGTATATTTTTGCTTTAGATGAATGTGTTGTTTTATGGAATTTCATCAAGCAGCTGGTGCTAGATGTAAAATGATTTAAGATGTAAAACTTACCTCATTTACTAATGCCGAATTTGTTTCAGGGTGATTTAACTTTTGGAAAGGATAGATGTTTGGAAGGCCTTTGTTGCGACAACTCTAAGGACAAATCTGCATCGTTTTGTACCTTTCATAGTTACTGCATTTTTCTTTCTGTATATTTTTTTCATGTCCAGTACTTGTAACAAAATATAAGAAATTACTTTGACCTGAAATTTGAAGATGAGACATCCAGTCAAAAGCAATGCAGTAATCATTTTATGCTTCAAATCTTGGCAGAATGTTAACGTGGTTATCTACTGGTAGTGAAATAATGCTATCTGTACAGATTGGTGTGTGTGTGTAATGACCAAGTGTTGTTTAATTTGGTATTTTTTAGGTGCACAAAATCGGTAATGTTAATTGTTTATTACAGAATATGTAATTTATATCAGTTGATCCAACAAGTCTTACTGACACCTTTCTTTCCTCTGTAAGTAACCAGAATTTTACTGTAGTGTGTTGTATTAATGTTGTTCTTATATTCTGTTGTTTTCTCTTTCATGCTTATCAGTCGAGGATGATATACAGGAATACAGATTTACAGACCAGGGAGTGGTGTAATTGTAAAATATACTCAATATGTTGCTGCTCTTATGTGTTCAGAGTTTTGAATTCCCCTCTATTTATTTAAAATATAATAATTGTGTAAGACGTTTGTTGCTGATATGACCTGATCCCTTTCCCATGTGTTGTTTCATTTGGAAATTAAAGATTAACAAGCCGTAAACAAGTATAATTCTGTAAGACCCTAACTCATGATGTAAAGGTTTATTTAAACTTTGTTTGATCTATCCTGTACAGGTGATTTAATGTGGAAATTGTAATAGTCTAGCCATAAACAAGTATAATCCTGTAAGACCCTAACTCATGATGTAAAGGTTTATTTAAACTTTATGTTTGATCTATCCTGTACAGGTGATTTAATGTGGAAATTATAATAGTCTAGCCATAAACAAGTATAATCCTGTAAGACCCTAACTCATGATGTAAAGGTTTATTTAAACTTTATGTTTGATCTATCCTGTACAGGTGATTTAATGTGGAAATTATAATAGTCTAGCCATAAACAAGTATAATCCTGTAAGACCCTAACTCATGATGTAAAGGTTTATTTAAACTTT